>NC_066552.1:10947526-11010026 GCF_024679095.1 Eriocheir sinensis
CACACACACACACACACACACACACACATACACACCCACACACAGGTACACACACACACACACACCCACACACAGGTACACACACGCCACCTTCACCTTTCCCCTTGATGAGCTGCCCTTTAACACCTGTCGATAGCGTGTCAAGGCGAGGCAGGTGAGGCCGAGGAACACCACACCTGCCTAGACGACCTCCTCCTTCCCCTGCTTTGATAGAATAGGGAGGAGGGGGCGGAGGAGGAGGAAGAAGAGGGGGATGTGAAGGGGGAATCAGAATCGACAGGAAGGGAGATAGGATAGAAGGAGATGGAAGGGGAAGGAGAGTGGAGGTATAGAACAAGAAGGAAGGTAGAGGAATAGAATAAGGACTAAAATAACGTAGGAATGATACAACAAAAATAAATGAATGAGAAGGGAGAAAAACAGCGGGAATGGAGGTAGAGTAAAAGGAGACGGAGGAGAAGTACAGAAAAGGGATATTGAAAGTAGAATAAGTGGATAATTACGAACAAGAGAGGAAATGATATGAGAGGAAAATAAACTAAGGAGGAGAAGGAAAAAAGGAAGAAGGGGAGCAGGAAGAGAGGTAGAGCTAAGAGAGGTGAAGGAGAAGGAGGGAATACGAAGGAGAGTAAAGGAAAAGGTTAAGGTGGAATAAAAGGAGAAATAGGAAATGAAATAAATAAAAAGAGGATGGGAAGGAAGAAACGAGAGGAAGAGAACATAGATGAGGACATTAAAAGAGGGAAAGAATGAGAGGGGAGAGAAGGGGAAGAAACTAATGAGACAGACAGACAGACAGACAGACAGAGTTCGATGCAATGAATGAAGCTTCGAATATACGTGTCGGCGATAAGGGGGACGCGAAGCAGAGATTTTCCCGATAACTGCTGTCTGTCTCGCTGTTATTCTACGTGTTTGTCATTAAGATGCGCCCTGCTGATAGCGTCGTCCGGGTCACGTGTTCGCTCGCTGCTTCGTTTGCTGGTTCATTCATCGGTTCGTTCACTGCTTCGTTCACTGCTTCGTTCTTTACACCCACAATGAATAATTAAGAAAATGAAGACAATGAATAAGTAAATGATCTTAAGGAGGAGGAAGAATTATAGAGGACGAGGAAGTAGATGAGGAAAAAAAGAAGGAAAAGAATGATAGGAGAAAAAAAAGGGGAAGGAACTAAATGAGAGAGAAAAAGAGAGAAAAATAATAGAAAGATAAGAGTATGTGCTGTAGATGCGCGTAGCGTCTGTGCTGATCTCCGTCCCTTGGCCCTTTGAGAACATAGAAAAGCATAAAAAACAAGAAAACAACATAAAAACGATGATTATTTGCAAAAACGTCGACTTTCAGAACTTTTATATATAACGTAAATTTGTGGATACTCTTCAGACGTTATCGTAAAGGTGCAAAATGTCTTCCTTTATGAAATCTGTTGTACGATAAATATTTAAGAGGATGTTAATAAATATGTGGAACAGTTTGCAGTGTGTTGAGAGGGGGCGTGGCGAGAGAGAGAGAGAGAGAGAGAGAGAGAGAGAATGATTGTCAACATTAACCTTTACCTCTAACGATTGCCATCACTTTCAAGCCTACCCGAGAGCGAGATAGATAGATGGATAGATAGAAGGATAGACAGACAGATAGATAGATAGATAGATAGATAGATAGATAGATAGATAGGTAGATAGATAGACAGGTAAGTAGCTAAATAGACAGGAAGATAGATGGATAAATAGAAGGATAGACAGACAGATAGATAGATAGATAGATAGATAGATAGATAGGTAGATAGATAGACAGGTAAGTAGCTAAATAGACAGGAAGATAGATAAATAAATGGAGAGGCATTTAATTATTTTTTTCCTTTAGGTTTACAGAGGTCTTTAATCTTTTACCTCTCATGTTTATTCATAGAGAGAGCCATTTAATCTTTTTCCCCCGTAAGTCTGTATACAAAGAGGCTTTTTTATATATATTTTTTTCCTTTGTGTGCTCTAAACGCTCTATATAATATGCTCTCTCTTCAAATTTCCTCTCATTTATCTATTTGTTTTGGTTCCCCTTATTTTTCTTCTTGTATCTTATTGTACACTTAATTTTAACCCCTCAAGATTATCTATTTGCTCTCATTCTTCATTCTCCTTTCTCATGTTTATCTCTCTCTTATCAAGTTTATTTAGCTTTAATTTATCTATCGCTATCCTCAAGTTCATTTATTTACCTTCATCATTCATTACCCTCCTGTCATTTTTATTCATTCATCTTCAATTTATCCTCCTCTTCGAAAGTTCAATTTACCCTTAGTTATTTTGTCTCGTTCCTGGTATGTTCCTTTATTATTCATTATCTCCTTAGGATTATTTATTCACTTACAATCCATATTCCCCTTCCGAGGTTTATCGCTCTACCTTCATTCAATTTTCTCCCTTTGAAGTTAGTCTGTTTACCTTTCATTATTAATTTTCCCCTTTTCAAGCTTTTCTATTCACTTTGATTCATCCTCCACTGACAGAGTTCATTTCAGCCTTCATTTCATTTTCTCTTTCCTATGTTCATTTATTTACCATCATTAGTCTCTCCAGATCTAATTAATATCTTTTAGCTGCAAATCATTTTCCCCTTTCACGTTTTCACATTTATCAATTTGCCTTTAACTTACCTTCCCTTTCTAAGTTCATATCACTAACTTCAATTCATTTCCCTCTTCTTAAGTTTATTTATTTACCTTCATTAGTCTTTTCCCTTAAGTTTATCTTTACCTTCAGTTATTTTTCTCTACTCTACTCTACCTTTCCCTTAACGTTCCTCTGCTTACCCTCTCCTAACAATCGAATCCATTTTCTGTCCCCAAAGTTTCCTTGTTTAATGAATCTTCCCTTTCAACCTTAGTGGCACCTGCTGACTTTCGTTTTCACTTTCTCTTTTCCAGCCTGTCCCTCGCGTGCCTGAGTAGCGACAGGTGCGCGGCATAAATGATGCAGGTGAAGTCTGGGCACAGGTGTTAAAAATTTCAGGTGTGGAGTCCGGGGATTTCTCTCTCTCTCTCTCTCTCTCTCTCTCTCTCTCTCTCTCTCTCTCTCTCTCTCTCTCTCTCTCTCTCTCTCTCTCTCTCTCTCTCTCTCTCTCTCTCTCTCTCTCTCTCTCTCTCTCTCTCTCTCTCTCTCTCTCTCTCTCACCTGACGCATGCACCGGAACACCTCTCGTTAGCATATGCAAATGAGATAATTTATGTTGGGAAAGGTGCTTAACTATGGAGGAGGAGAAGAAGGAGGAGGAGGAAGAGAAGGAGGAGGAGGAAGAGAAGGAGGAGGAGAAGGAGAAGGAGGAGGAGGAGGAGAAGGAGGAGGAGGAGTGAATGAGAGTTATAGCAAAGAAGAAAGCAAAAAGAAAGGAAATAAATAAGGTGAATGATGTGAAAGATGAAGGGTAGTAGTTGTAGGCGGAGGAGGAGGATGGAAAGAGTGAAAGAATTATAGGAAAGGAGAAAAGAAATAAATAAGGTCAATGAGGTGAAAGAGAAAGAAGAGTAGTAAGAGGAGGAAGAGGAGGAGGATGGAAAGAGTGAAAGAATTATAGGAAAGGAGAAAGGAAATAAATAAGGTCAATGAGGCGAAAGAGAAAGAAGAGTAGTAAGAGGAGGAAGAGGAGGAGGAAGAGGGAAAGAGTGAAAGAATTATAGGAAAGGAGAAAGGAAATAAATAAGGTCAATGAGGCGAAAGAAGAGGAGCATGAAGAGGAGGAATAGAAGTGAAGAAAGAGTGATTTTGAAAGAGAAAAGAGGAAATGAGGAAGAAAGAGTAAAGAAAATTAAAGCATAACCACCACCACCACCATCATCACCATAACTCCAGCCCCCTACCCCACCCACCACCCACACATCACCACCACCACCACCACCAGAAAGAGAAAACAGGAAATTAAGAAAGTAGACAAAGGACAATGAGAGCATAAACACCACCACCATCACCACCATAACCCCCCCCACCCCCCCCCACCCCCACACACACACACACATCATCACCACCACCACCACCACCACCCCCATGACTGTTTCCACAAGGGCGCGGTAAGTGCTTTCTCCTCCAGACGCTTTGTCAACCCGAGCAGGTGTGTTTACCTTACTTGGGAATGTTTATGAAGGAGGGGAGGGGGAGGGAGGGAGGGAAGGAGGGAGGGGTTAAGTGCTTTCCAGTTTTACAGTTTTGGTTTTAATATATTTTGGAAGATTAAAGTCTCTCTCTCTCTCTCTCTCTCTCTCTCTCTCTCTCTCTCTCTCTCTCTCTCTCTCTCTCTCTCTCTCTCTCTCTCTCTCGTTTACCTGTATGCACTTCCTCTTGTGAATATTATGACACACACACACACACACACACACACACACACACACACACACAAGTAAATTTATGCATACACGGCGGAGGAACAACAACGAGAGAGAGAGAGAGAGAGAGAGAGAGAGAGAGCAACACCAAAGCACACCTCGTACCTCCGCCAAGCAAGCAAACAGAGCGGTGCGGTACGACAACTTCCAGGCCAGCGCCGGCAGCGAGGCATTGCGAACACCACCAAACGAATCATCTTAATTATCTCATCCGTCTCATCATCCCCCACGAGACACCACCACCACCACCACCATCACCACCGCCGTTATTGGTATATTTTTTTTTCTTCCTTCTTTTTTTATTGTCTCGTTTCTTTCATTCCATTTATTTTCTTCCTTTCGTACTTCTTTTGTTTCGTTCTTATTTTTCTTTCCTTGTTCATTTTTTTTCTTCCTTTCCTTTTTAATTTCATTCCCCAGTATCGCCTCCATCACCACCACCATCACCACCACCACTAAAACCTCCCCCTCCTCCTTCTCCACCACCACCATCACCACCACCACCACTATCACCACCACCACTAAAACCTCCCCCTCCTCCTTCTCCACCACCACCATCACCACCACCACCTCCCTCCTCTCCTCCACCTCCTCCTCCACCATCATCACCACCACGAGTTATATCAAGAGAGACAGATCGTAATTAAATATTTATTGTTTTTCGTTGCTTGCAGAGAGAGAGAGAGAGAGAGAGAGAGAGAGAAGGAACTTTTTTTTAAATTAGAAATGTTTGTAAAAAAAGTGAAAATAAAACTGACCTAATAATTTACTTTACCGAATGGAGCTATCCTTCTTTAACCATCCAGAACACACACACACACACACACACACACACACACACACACACACACACACACACACACAGACAGATGAGTTCAATTGACTGATGGAATTGCCGCATTAGATTAGACAAACCTCTCTCTCTCTCTCTCTCTCTCTCTCTCTCTCTCTCTCTCTCTCTCTGGTCTCGACACTATCCGTTCTTTATAACGCGGAGATTCATTTCCTCTTTTTTTTTTCTCTCTCCCTCTCTCCCCTCTCACTTCCTTTTTTCCCTCCTCCTCCTCTCTCTTTCCATTTTCTCCCTGTCTCCTTCCTGTTTTCTATTTTCCTTTCTTCCCCTCTTCCATCTCTTTCCTCCCTCTTCGTAATGGGTTTTCTTTTTCCACCTACCTCTTCTTCCCCTCCTCTTCCTCTTTCCCCTTCTTTATCATCCTTCACCTCCATTTCACATATTTCTAACTTTTTTTCTTATTTCTCCTTTTTTCCTCTTCCTCTTCTTCTAACTGACGTTTACTCTCCATTTTTCACTTCCTCTCTGCAATATTTTCTTTACGCATCTCTCTCTATTTCTTCTTTATTTCCTATCGTTTGTCTTAATCTTTCTCCTCCTCATTTTTCCCTTTCCTCTCCTCTCCTCATTTTAGCTTCTTTTGTTCACCTCTCCCTCTCTCCCTTTCTTTCCTCGCCTCTTCTTCTTCTTCTTCATCCTTATTCTCACAATCTTCTTTTCTCCTCCTCCATCTTTCAGTCTTCTTTTCTCCTCCTCCTCCCTCTTTTATTCATTCTCTTCGTCTCTTTCTTCCTCTCTTTCTTCCTTCTCTTCCTCTCTTTCCCTCCCTCTCTTCCTCTTTCTTTCTCTCCCTCATCTCCCACTCTTCCCTTTCTCCTCTTCCCAAACTTCACCACCACCTCTATCATCCCCTCTCCTTTACCCTCCTCCTCCTCCTCCTCTTTCCTCTCTTCCTCTTTATGGGTGATGGGATAACTTAAGCCATCTCTATAAAGGCGAACCCTCCCCCAGCCCCCCGCTCTCTCTCTCTCTCTCTCTCTCTCTCTCTCTCTCTCTCTCTCTCTCTCAACTAAGCCTTCCTATACACGCCTTCACACGAACCTCTTGTGAAGATAGCAATATGTGTGTGTGTGTGTGTGTGTGTGTGTGTGTGTGTGTGTGTGTGTGTGTGTGTGATTCTATGTAATTTGAGGATGAAAGTGTGGTGTTAAATGCTATCAGAGAGAGAGAGAGAGAGAGAGAGAGAGAGAGAGAGAGAGAGAGAGAGAGAGAGAATGCATTTTTGTACACAGACAGAAACATACAAAACACAAACAAATGAAAAGAGAATTTATGAGCATTAACACACACACACACACACACACACACACACACACTTGTGACCCAGTCCTGACCGAGGTCGGACGTGGGTCATGGCGCTCCGAAAGGAGTAGCCCGGGGCCAGCCTGTTGGCCTCTCCCCTTTCCCTTCATCCCCGTCTCCCCTTTCATCAAGAAACCTACTTCAAGAAACACTACTTAGCAAGTTATTTTTTTGTGACATTAAGTGAAATCATGGTGACAGTCTGACAGAGAGTGAGTGGAGTGCGTGTGTGGTATACCGGAAGGACACAGATCGCCGAGTGTGTCGCCGCCGCGGCCTTCCATCAATTCCCTGCTGACGCCTCGAGGTCTCCCCAGGCTCACCAGCCCGCCCATCCTGCTGTTGAAGTCTGGTCAGGTGCAGTGCAGTGGAGGCTTCGTCACTCAGGTGGGGGCAATGTGCAGGCTGCTCACCACCGAGGCTGTGCAGTCTGTTCCCAGGAACAGCAGCGAGTCTTCACATCTGTCTCGCCACCTGTATTGGATTAGCGCTCCACCGCTAAGCCCCTTTCTGAGTGACCACCGATACCGCCTCTACCTGCTCTCCGGCCACCTGCTGCTACCTGACCCAGCATTTTGACCTGGGGATGACCTCGGATTAACACCTACTCGCCTTCCAGAAGAGGATTACCTTCCCGCCTCATCGCTCTACCACACCGCACTCCACCACCTCCTCACCCCTCAAACATCATCACAACTTTCCCTCCGTTACTGTAAATTAACTACCCCCACACCCCTTCCACATTGTAATTTTCTTATATAGTTACACTTTGTAATCTTAATATGTACATTTTCAGCCTAACGACTGCCATCTCCGAAATAAACCGATTATTATTATTATTATTATTATTACACACACACACACACACACACACACACACACACACACACACACACACACACAGACAAAATCATTACGCGGGATATATGATTGCGGTCTCTCTCTCTCTCTCTCTCTCTCTCTCTCTCTCTCTTTGTGCCGCAGATTCGGCGAACAGTTTTTCGTGTCCGTATTACCGGAATGAAGTGTAATGCTGTTTCTCTCTTTTGGTTCGCGGATATAAAGGCTTTTTGTGTGTGTGTTTTGTGTGTGTGTTTTGTGTGTGTGAAGATAAAAGAAAAATACCCCACTAATGTGCTCTCGCTTTTGTTGAGGAATTAAGTATCTGATTTTTTTAGTACTTTAAGTGAAAACGTGAATGACTCCTTTTTAATTTGATGTCCATTGTGAGGATGAGAGTTATATAAAAGAGTTTGCTAATGTTCATGCTGAAAAAAAATCAAGTAAAATGAAAAGTTATCGCTTCTTGATGCAAAATAAAAATCACTTTGCATTTAATTATAAAGAAAAAAAGGAAAATTGATAGCATGCTCTGGTTGTAAAAAAGAATAATGGTAATGCTAATGACGCAACAGAAAAAAAGATAAAAATATAGTTGTGCTGAATGAAAAAAAAAATATTGGAAGCAAAAGTTCATGACGCAAAACGAGAGAGAGAAAAAAAAACCTCATCACGTTCTGAATGTAAGAAAAATACTGATAACGTTAACGCCACAGAAAGAGAGAAAGAAAACAGTTTTGTAATGAATGTAATATTTTTTTTAACGCTTATCACAGCTCGTGCTCACGAGAGAGGGAGAGGAATGAGACAAATGAGGATAATGAATGTTGCGTTAGCGTGAGTGAGTGGGGAAGGAATGAGCAGGAAAGAAGGGAAGAGTGTGAGATACAAGAGTGTCGAAAATTAGTATAGGACTTGAGTTCAGGGAGAAAGCGTACGTTAAATGGAGAAAATGGATGTTGCGTTAGCTTAAGTGAGTGATGTTTAAATGAGTGGGGAAGGAATGAAAAGTAAAGAAGGGGAGAGTGTGAGATAAGTGTCGAAAATTAGTTAAGGACTTGAGTTCAGGGAGAAAGCGTACGTTAAATAAAGATAATGGATGTTGTGTTAGCGAAAGTGAGATGCTTAAGTGAGTGGCGAAGGAATAAGAAGTACAGGAGTGAAGAGTGTGAGATAAAAAGTGTCGAAAATTAGTTAAGGACTGGAGTTCAAGGAGAAAGCGTATGTTAAGTGAAGATAGTGGTATTGAAGTGAATGGGGAAGGAGTGGAAAGTATGGAGAGGAGGAGACAGAGACATTGGAGTTTAGAGAATGAATTAAGGGGAGGTTAAAGGAAGAGAAGGAGTGTTATGTTAGCAATGAAGAAAAGGGTATTGAATTGAGTGGGAAAAACTGGGAAATAAAAAAAAAGTATAAAATTATGGAAGATTAGTTGAGGGGCTACGTTAGTTGAAAAGAAGGAATTTTGTGTTAGTCAGCGGTATTTGAATGGTATGGGAAGAGTGGGAAGTAAAATAAAGGGAAGAGAAAGATGTAGAAGAATATGAAAAACTAGCTGAGAACTGAATCTAAAGGAGAGGGTCTACGTTATATGAAGGGAAAGAATGTTATGTTAGTAAAGGGTTTGAAGTGACTAGGAAGAGTGGGAAGTAAATAAAGGAAAGGAAAGAGGTGTAGGACTATAAAAATGCCTCCTATATGCCTTCAATATTATCCTTGCCTCTACGGATGGAAGGGAAAGAAGGAAAGACGTGAGGACAGACAAAGGGAACAAAGAGAGTAGTATTTCTCTCTCTCTCTCTCTCTCTCTCTCTCTCTCTCTCTCTCTCTCTCTCTCTCTCTCTCTCTCTCTCTCTCTCTCTCTCTCTCTCGGAATAGCGGCACAGTTCTGCGTGTCTGTATTACTGGAATGAGGTGTAATGTGGTTTTTCTCTCTTTTGGTCCGCGGATATGAACGCTTTTTGTGTGTGTTTTGTGTGTGGGAAGATATGAAACAAACTAAAAACACTAATGTACTCTCCCGCTTTTGTTGGTAAATTAGGAAGTTTTTTGGGGGGGTGATTTAAATGAAAGTATATATATATATTTTTTAACAACAAAGGAGACAGCTCAAGGGCACAAAAAAGGGAAACAATAATAAAAAAGCCTGCTACTCGCTGCTCCTAAAAAAGAATCCAAAGAGGTGGCCGAAAGAGAGGTCAAAAACTAACTCTTTTTAACCTGATGTCCACTGGGAGGGTGTGAGTTACATAAAAAGAGTTTCGTGATGTTCCTGCTGAAAAATAATATAGAGGAAAAAGAATAATCATCGTTTCTTGATTCAACATAAAAATCACTTTGCATCTAATTATAAGAACAAAGGAACGCTGATAGCAAGTCCTCGTTGTAAAAAGAATACTAGTAACACAAACGACGCAATAAAAAGACATCAAAAAGTTCTGCTTGATGGAGAAAAAGTATTGGAAGCAAATGTTCAAGACGCAAAACAAAAGCAAATAGATAATCACGTTCTGAATGTAAGAATATTGATAAAAATGCTACAGAGAGAAAGAAAAAGTTATACAATAAGCGTAATATTTCTTTTTAACACTTATCACATCTGACGGTCGTGAGAGAGGGAGAGGGATAAAATAATGAAAATAATGAATGTTGAGTTAGCGTAAGTGAGTGGTATTTTGGCGCTGCTGTTGTTAGGAAGAAGAGGATGAGTTAAATAAAGAAAAGGAATGTTGTGTTATATAGTAGGAGATATTTAAGTGAGTGGGGAAGAATGGAAAGTAAAGAAAGGAAGAGTAAGATGTATCGGAGTTTAGATTATTAGTGAGGACTGGAGTTCAATAAGAAGAGAAGAAATGTTGTCAGTAAAGGTATTCAGGTGACCGGGAAAGGAGTGGGAAGTACATAAAGGAAGAGAACGATGTATAGGAGAATGGAAATTAGTACATGACTGTATATATTGACAAGAGGCAACGCTATAAGAAGGGAAGAAATGTTGTTTGGCCTTTGGCTAAGGCCCGTGCTCCCTCGTGCAGGGGGGAGCGATCTTTTCCCTCTTAACGGGCCGTCTTCCGACAAAGGCCCGTTCCCCTAGTGATTCTAGGGGTAAATCTTTAACAACAACAACAAGTGACCGGGAAAGGAATGGGAAGTAAAGAAATGAAGAAAAAGAGGTACAGGATTATAAAGATTAAATAAACTCCTGTGCCATCTACGCAGGTATGTCTTCAATATTACCTTTGCTTCTACGGATGAAAGGAAAAGTAAGAATGATGAAATGACAGAGAAAGGCAACAGGCAGCTTAGTCTCTCTCTCTCTCTCTCTCTCTCTCTCTCTCTCTCTCTCTCTCTCTCTCTCTCTCTCTCTCTCTCTCTCTCTCTCTCTCTCTCTCTCTCTCTTAGCTTTGATGACATGCTTCGTTCACAGTTTTTATGTTTCATCATCTTTTTCTTATTTTGGTTTCCAGCGCATTGCCTCGTGTTTGATTGATTGTTTATTTGTTTGATTGTTTAATGCTCCGGCAGGTGTGTGGGTTGTGCTCATGTGTGTGTGTGTCTGTGTGTGTGTGTGTATGTGTGTGTGTTAAAGGAGATACAAGGACAGTGAAATAGAGCGAGCGAGCGAGCGAGAGAGAGAGAGAGAGAGAGTAAGACACGGAGATAAGGAACGATGACCAACACACACACACGCACACACACACACACACACACACACACACACACACACACACACACATTTCCTCTTCAGATATATATTCCATCCCATTCTCTTTCTCGTCCTACTCGCATCGTTTTTTCCTTCTTTTTATTCCCTCCGCGTTTCAATCTTCTCGCTCATCACCGCGTCGTCATATTTTCGGGGAAAGAAAAATGAAAAAAGAAATATTCCTTTTCTTCTTCATTTTTGGAAATCGTGAAGTGTCCGTCTCGTTTTTCGTTTCCTCTCCCTTTTTTTTAACCATTTTCTGATTTATCTTGGTGTATTCGTTAACTGTATTTCGCTCTCGTTTCTTTTTTATTCCTTTTATTTTGCATTATCTTGTCTTGTATCATTTTCCTGCATCATTTCTTTACGTTGTTATTCCTGGTGCTCTCCTGTACATCACTTTCTTTCACGCCAAGGGAGCAGAGGACGAGGGCAAAACAATTGAGGGATGGCACCCGCGACACACTGCTCCTAAAAAAAACTTATATTATGCACAAGGGAGTCATTAACATCGGTTAGCGAGATGTCTTGATACTCTTCACCCTTGAAAATGGCCTTGTCCGCCCTCGTATGGACGATGCATATCATGTGTGGGGGGGCTCCACACACAGCTCTTTTGGACGAAGTAGAATCAAAGGCTCGTCGTCTCATCAACTCCTCTCCTTTTAGATTCCTCCGCAATGTTGCCTCTCTATCTACCTTCTATCGGTATTTCCATGCTGACTGCTCGTCTCAAAATGCTAATTGCATGCCTCCCCCCCCCTCCCACGGCCCCGCTGCACACGAGTTTCTACTCTAGCTCATCACTATGCTATCCAAATCCTTTATGTAAGAGTTATCCATCTTCACTCTATTGTTTCTTCCGATGGTAAATTCTGGAACAGCCTTCTGTCGTCTGCATTACCTCCTGTTTAACGATCACAACTTTTCCCCTTGAAATCATGCAAGTCGCAGATAGGAGGAAACACGCACGAAAGAAATACCTTTATTCAAGAGTTTACCACTGAGAAGAGAGAAAGAATGAGGATAAACTGGTCCACTCTTGCACTAGGAATCTGGACACGCACGGTGGGCTTGCCTTCAACTGTGTTCCTTTCTTTTCTATTCTATTTTGCTCTTTTACTTTTTATTATGATTAATGTTTATTTTCCTGCTTACTTTTTTACCTGGTCCATTATATTTGTCTTTTTAATCATGCGTGAGAGCGATGATTAATATAGCGAGAAATTATTGCAGCTTTAATTACGGTCATTCTGTGGCTGTGAATCCTCTCTCCCATTAATTAATCTTCCTGCCTCCATTTTCCACCTCTGCACATCTCTCTCTCTCTCTCTCTCTCTCTCTCTCTCTCTCTCTCTCTCTCTCTCTCTCTCTCTCTCTCTCTCTCTCTCTCTCTCTCTCTCTCTCTCCACACTCTCACGGAATTGCTCTCCAGTCTACTCGCATTTCATCCTATCTCCTCCTCCTCTTCCTCCTCCACCTCCTCCTCTTCCTCTCCCTTCTCTTCTTATTTTCATTCTCTTTTTAACTACATTTTTCCTTCATTTTCTCTTTACTTTACCGTTTCCTCCTCCACTTTCTTCTATTACTACTATTACTGCTGCTGCTGCTACTACTACTACTACTACTACTACTACTACCACTACTACTACTACTACTACTACTACTACGGTTATTGTTTTAAAAGTAATATCCACGCTGCACAATAATGGCCATAAATATTTAATCCGCTATCCGTCACGAGGGAACAAAACAATTAGTGCCTTTGTTAGTGTGTTGAATGTCAGGTGTAAATCAGGGTGTGTATACCTGTGTGTCCGTGTGTGTATGTGTGTGTGTGTGTGTGTGTGTGTGTGTGTGTGTGTGTGTTTCCATTATACGTAGCGAGAACAAATCCACAGAAAAAGGAATAAAACGCTCGCCTCCAATAACAGAATAAAAAGTGAAGGAAAGAAGGAAAGAAGGAAGGAAGGAAAAGAAATGAAATACCTTGCTAAGAAGAGTATTGCCTCGGGTGTAAGAGATTGTGAGAAAGAGAGAGAGAGATTCCTCACTTTCAAATGGCAGAGTGGACAACGCTGAAAAGGAGGAGGAGGAGGAGGAGGAGGAGGAGAAGGAGAAGGAGGAGAAGGAGGAGGAGGAGAAGGAGAAGGAGGAGGAGGAGGAGGAGGAACAAGAAGAAACTGACGAGGACGGGTTAGAGGAGGAGGAAGAGGAAGAGGAGAAACACGAGGACAGAATAACGAGAAAGATGAGGAGGAGAAGAGGAGGAGGAGGAGGAGAAGAGGAGGAGGAGGAGGAGGAGGAGGAGGAGGAGGTTCTCGCTGAATCCATAAATCGGTGAGGCAGAAACACACGATGGAAAAAAAAAAAAAACAGAAACGAAATAAACATGAAGAGGAGGAGGAAGAGGAGGAGAAGGAGGAGGAGGAGGAGAAGGAGGAGGAGGAGGAGGAGGAGGAGGAGGAGAAGAAGGAATGAAAATTGCTCATGATTACAAAAAAGAAAAAAAAAAGAGTAAGCAGAAAAAAAATAGTGAAAAAAAGAAAAACGTACAATTGCTGTTATTACTTGCGTGGTTAAGTGCTCTCTCTCTCTCTCTCTCTCTCTCTCTCTCTCTCTCTCTCTCTCTCTCTCTCTCTCTCTCTCTCTCTCTCTCTCTCTCTCTCTCTCTCTCTCTCTCTCTGAAAAGCATATCTTCTTTCTTCTTGCTTATATTTTCTTTATTTCTTCTCTTTTATCTTTTTATCGTTCCTACTCTATCTTATTCTTTCCTCTTATTTTTCTCCCTTCTACCTTTACTGTAATATTTTCTCTCCTCCTTCTCTCCATTTTTTCTTCATTATTTCTTCAGTCTCGTTTTGTTAGGCTCCTTGTATGGTTCCTTCCTCTCACATGGAAAAATTGTCCTTCTTCTTTTTTCTTCTTTCTTTTTCTTCTTCTCTCTTCTTCGTTTACGGCAGCCTTTTCTTCAAGCCTTCTCTCTCTATCTCTTTATCATTATTCTTTGTGTACAATTTTCTATTGCTCTTTATATCGCCTCTTTCTCTCATCTATTTTTATCGTCCCTGTTATCTCTTGTCTTCTTTTCCACTTCCTCTCTTCTGCTTTTACTGTAACCCTTTTATCATCCTTCTCCCTCTAATTTTTTCATCATTATTCCTACAGTCTATTTTTGTGACCCACTTTGTATCGTTCCTACCCTTTCATATCTTTTATTTTCCTTCCTTCTCTCTTCTCCTTTTACTGTAACCTTTTCTTCTATCCTTCTCTCTTTATGTCTTTATAATATTTTTTGTGTACAACTTTCTATCGCTCTTTCTTTTGTTCCTGTATTTTTTTTTCATTTCTGCTCTCCTTTGTTATTTCTTTTTCTTTTTCTCTCTTTTCATCCTGCTCTTCTTATCTCATTTTTACTTGACTCCTCCTTCGTAACTCTCTTTGTATTGTTCCTTTCTCTCATTTGTATATCGTTTCTTCTCTTCCATATTTATTCTTTTCCTTTTCTTCAACCTTTACCGCATAATTTTCTCGTCTTTCGCTTCTCATAATTTTTCCTTTCATCGTAACGTTCTCTGTAGTGTTTCTTGGTCATTCTTTGTTTTAATTTTCCTCAAGGTTCACATAATGTTCTTCCCGAGACCTAGTTAACTCCTCTCCTTGCATAACATTACTTCCCAGAGAGTCGGGAGAGGATGAGGAGGGGGCTTAAACCTAATTACTCCAGCCATTCCTGTCTCCCCTCCCACCTTACTATAGATACTTATGGGAGGAAAGGGTGTGGCTATATTACCCTCCTCCTCTTCTTCTTCTTCTTCTTCTTCTTCTTCTTCTTCTTCTTCTTCTTCTTCCTCCTCCTTCTCCTTATTCATAATTTTCCTCTTTTTCTTCCTTTCTTATCCACTTGCTTCTTCTGTTTCTTTTCGTTATGTATTTAGTTGTCTTTTCAATTTCAACACTTCCGTTTTCTTTTCTTTTCTCCTGTTTCTTATCCTCCTCTACCTCCTCAAATTCAGCCTTCTTATTTTCCTTTCTATTCATTTCTTCTTATTCTTCACTCTCCTCCTCCTCCTCCTCCTCCTCCTCCGTCACGTGGTCGGCTAATACACGTGTTCCATCCTGTCCTGCGCACCTGTCAGAAACAGGTAAAACGATGCAAGTGGACTGACAGGTAACACGACAGGTGGATAGACAGGTAAGGTAATGAAGCGTCTTTTTTTTTGGGGGGGGGGCGGCGAGTTATAAGACAGTGACGGGGATGAGCACAGAGGCAAGGAGTATTGTGTTTTATTGTTTGTTTGCTTTATTCTAAGTTTATCGCATTTGTCTGTGTCTTTTTTCTATTCATTTCTACTGTAATTATTAAGACACGGAGGAGAGCAAAGGGGCAAGGCGTAGTATTAGGGTGTATATGTCTTTGCTGTATCATTTATTTTACGTTTATTTATTGTTGTTTATGTAAAAGTTTATTAAGTTACGATATATTATTTCTTTTATTCTTATTCTTATTCGTATACTTCTTGTCATTACTAGTGTTGTTGTTGTTGTTGTTGTTGTTGTTGTTGTTGATGATGATGATGATGATGATGATGTCGTCGTCGTTGCGGTGCGCAGGTGGTTCGAGTGTTGTTTTGTTTACCTGGTGACGTCACAACAATGGCCGCCAGGTAAGGTGGGCAGGTAATGGGCGTGTACGTTATTGATCTGAGTGTGTGTGTGTGTGTGTGTGTGTGTGTGTGTGTGTGTGTGTGTGTGTGTGTGTGTGAGTAGTTCTGTTGGTACGCAAGTGTGTGTACGTATTTGCATGTGTGTATATATGTATGTATGCATGTACGTATGTATATTATGTATGTATATTAATAAGTGTGCGTGTGTGTTTCTGGATATTTCTAGGCACTGAATGCTTGAGTGTTTAGTAAGAAGCAAACGAGAACAACAAAAACAACGAAAAACAAAAACAAATTGCAACCAACACAGAGAAACTTGAATACACAAAGAAAACAATAAAGGAAGAGAACGAACCGACACACACACACACACACACACACACACACACACACACACACACACACACACACACACACACAATCACTGAGGCACAGAACTGTTAAAAAAAAGAGAAACAGGAAATGAAACTGCAGATTATCACATTGAACTATGATTGAGAGAGAGAGAGAGAGAGAGAGAGAAAGGAACTGGTATACATGAATATTTGATAAGAACATTTTAATAACAATATCTCGCCAACTTCATTGAGGAGGAGGAGGAGGAGGAGGAGGAGGAGGAGGAGGAGGAGGAGGAGGAGGAGGATAATGTGGGAATAAAGAGAAAGGAAGGAAAGATGTAAGGAACGAAAGGAAAAGAAAGATAGAAAACAGATTGGAATGAACAAGAAAGAAAATAATGCAGAAAAATAAATGAAGAAAGGAATGAGCAAAGAAAGAGAGAAAATTATTACTTGAGGAAGAGCAGGGAGGGAAGGAAGGAGGAGGAAGAGGGGGAGGAGGAGGAGGAGAGGAGGAGAAAAATGATAACGATGGAGGGTGAAGGAAGATTGATCGTGTGTTAAAAGAGGAGGGAGGGAAGGAGGAAAGAACGGAGAGGAAAACAGGAAAGAGGGGAGGAGAGGAAAAAAGGAAAGGAGAGAAGGGAGGGAGGAAATGGAGAAGAGGTAATGGGAAGATGAAAAAAGAAAGTAGTTTGAGAAAGAAATGAGAGAAGGGAGAGAGGAAGAAAGAAGGAGGTGGAGGAAAAGGGAGGATGGAGGGAAGAAAGGAGGGGGAGGAGGAAGAATGAAGGGAATGTGAGTGTAGGAAAGAGAGGAAGAAAGAAGGAGGTGGAGGAAAAGGGAGGATGGAGGGAAGAAAGGAGGGGGAGGAGGAAGAATGAATGGACTGCTAGTGAAAGAATATAAGGGAGAGGAAGGGAAGGAAAGGAGAGAAACAAGGGAATGAAGGAAAAAGGAAGGAGAGAAGAATAGGAAGCAAGACAAGTAAAAGGATGTGATAAAATAAGGAATAGAGGAAGGGGAAGGTTAATGAAGGAAGGAGAGAGGAGGGAAAATGGAAGAGGGAAGGAAGGGAGAGAGGAAGAGGTGTGTGTGTGTGTGTGTGTGTGTGTGTGTGTGTGTGTGTGTGTGTGTGTGTGTGTGTGTGTGTGTGTGTGTGTGACACACCCACCCACACACACACACACACACACACACACACACACACACACACACACACACACACACACACACACACACACACACACACACACACACAAAGAGGTACTAATTACAATCGTAAATCACACGTACACTCAGGTATGACAACTATCGGAGCGGAAAGAAAGAAGAAAAATCAATTAAAGAAGAAAAAGAAGAGAAAGACACGAAGCGAATGAGAGGAACAAAGAATGGGAGAAAAAAGAATAAGAGATCAAAAAGAAAACGAAAAGTGTAAGACAAAGGAGAGTAAGAAAATATATGACAGAAAAATGGAGCTAAGGGAGGATAGAATAGCAAATAATAAAAGAAAAAAGAGAGAGGATCAAACAGACAAAAAGAAAGATAAAAACAAAGAAAAGGAAATGGAAGAGGAAAAGAGCAAGAAATCAAAATGCATAAGAGTCAGAATGAAACTCAATAGAAAATAAAATAAAACAGAAAGAGAAAGCAAAAAAAAAAAAAAGAAAAAATAATACGAAGAAATAGCTCACCACTCCCACTCACACGCACACACACACACACACACACACACATACACACACACACTGACTCACTCATACACACGAGAGGTAGGAGAGGGGAGGGGGGGAAAGAGGAGGGGAAGGGGGGACACACACACACACACACACACACACACACACACACACACACACACACACACACACACACACACACACACACACACACACACACACACATGGACAAGTGGGTAATGAAATGGATAAAATAAAATAGTCAATCCAATATGCATTTCACGCCCGAATAAACGCCAGGACGGAAGCCAAAAAGGGAGGGAGGGAGAGAGGAAGGGAGGGAGAGAGAGAGAAAAGGTAAAAAAGCAGAAAGATAGACAGATAGGTAGATAGGAAAGGATAAATAAGGAAACAAGAGAGAAGGAATCAAAGGAATAGGAGGTGGAAGAAAAGAGAAACGAAAGAAAAAATGAAGGAAAAAAGACAAGGTAGCTATGGAACAAGATTTGGAGGGTGAGTAAAAGAATATGAAGGAAACGAAAATGGGGGAAATGGAAGTAGGAAAAAAGGAAGAGGAAGACGGAAGAGATATGAAAGAAGGACAAGGACAAGCAAAGTAAATATAAATCAAGGAAAGGAAAATGAAGAAAGGCGAAGAAGGAAGGAAGGAATACGACGAGAGAAAGGAAAAGGAAGGAAAGCGAGGAAGAAGAGAGGAAGGAATAGGACACGGAAGAGATATGAAGGAAGACGAAAAACAAAGAAAAGCAAAATAGAGGAAAGAGAAAGGAAAAGGAAGGAGAGCGAGGAAGAAGAGAGAAAGGAATAGGACACGGAAGAGATATGAAGGAAGACGAAAAACAAAGAAAAGCAAAATAGAGGAACGAGAAAGGAAAAGGAAGGAAAGCGAGGAATAAGAGAGGAAGGAATTGGACACGGAAGATATATGAACGTAGAGAAAAATTTACCTTACTGAAAATCGAGGTTAACAGAGCAGTCACAACCCAATTAGCGGCCATCATCAGCCCGGCATTCACAGGTGAGGCGAGGAAAGGCGAGCACGAGGGGACAGAGCCGATGGAGGGACGAATGTATGAACGAGCGAATGAGTACGATTACTTAAGTGTGCAAGTATGTATGTGTGTATGTATGTATGAATATATGTATGTATGCATGTATATGTATGTATATATGTATGTATGTATGTATGCAAGTGTGTAAATATGTATATATGTATGCATGTGTGTATGTATGCCTATATGTATGTATGTATGTATGTATGTATATAGATAGGTATGTGTTTGCATGTATTAAAAATATGAGAAGAGTAAAACGATAGCAAGAATGACTACTACTACTACTACTACTACTACTACTACTACTACTACTACTACGGAACCAAACTTTATAAACAAAGGTAACTTTTGATAACTGCTTCCTCGAAATTCTCTCTCTCTCTCTCTCTCTCTCTCTCTCTCTCTCTCTCTCTCTCTCTCTCCCGCTTATGGCCGTCGCAGATTGTGTTATGTGGTTGTGGTGTGTGTGTGTGTGTGTGTGTGTGTGTGTGTGTGTGTGTGTGTGTGTGAGAGAGAGAGAGAGAGAGAGAGAGAGAGAGAGAGAGAGAGGTCAGGCTCTTTGACCTTTCCTTCTACCTGTCGGGCGCTTCTCCTCTTCCTCCTCCTCCTCTTCTTCTGCCTCCTCCTTCGCCTCCTCCTCCTCCTCTCTCATCCATTATTCTACTATTCCTCCTCTACATTTTTTGCTCTATATTTTCCGAACCCTCCTCCTCCTCCTCCTCCTCTCTCTCTCTCTCTCTCTCTCTCTCTCTCTCTCTCTCTCTCTCTCTCTCTCTCTCTCTCTCTCTCTCTCTCTCTCTCTCTCTCTCTCTCTCTCTCTCTCTCTCTCTCTCTCTCTCTCTCTCTCTCTCTCTCTCTCTCTCTCTCTCTCTCTCTCTCTCTCTCTCTCTCTCTCTCTCTCTCTCTCTCTCTCTCTCTCTCTCGCTCGCTCGCACACAGAGAGGGACCACATCAAAGGCAGGTAGAGCGAGTTCATTTTCCGCCGGCGCAGGACAGGTGAGTGCATACCTGAGCACACTCATTAGCAACGTGTATACAGGTGGAATAATTCGTGTAGGTAGGCGGGTGTGTGTAGGTTTAAAATGCGTGTATGTGGAAGTCAGGTATAAGACATGTTCGCGACAGTGGCATCTACATTTCGGCATTTGAATATAGGACATCTTTATTTTAGCGATCCTGACTAAAATATTGTGATGATGTATTAGATCGTATCTCTGTTACCCATTTCGCTTCGTTACGTGTGTTTGTGAGCTTGCGTGTGTCTTTGCCGTGAGATGAGATGAAATGAAATAGGAAGAAAAGGGAAGGAAATAAATGTAGATGTGGAAAATGAAGAAGTGGGAGAGGGGAAGAGTAAATAAGAAAACGAATGGAAAAGAGAGAGAGCAAGATGAGAGGAGATGAGAAGAAGAAGGAGAGAAGGAAAAGAACAGGATGTGAATGAATATGAAAGAAGGGAGGGAGGATAAGGGAGAATAAACAAAGGGAACAGAAGCAATGGGGATGAAACTATATGAAAGGGAGGGGAAGAGAAGGAAATAAGAAAGGAGTGCAGGAAATCGAGGGAACAGAAGAAAATAAAGACAGACAGATAGACCCCCCCCACCCACCTCCCACACTCCCTCCCACACACACACACCTATGATGCAAATGAACCTCCATGAAGAGTGAATTGACGTCGGGCGCGCCATCCATATTCATGCGGACGAGGGGAAAAAAAGGGAAAAAGCAGAAAAAAGGTGAACGACTGAGTGCGCGTGTGATGGGCAGGTAAATGCACGATCAACACACCTGGGAACACGGTCACCATAACCATCATCACCATCATCATCATCATCATCATCATCATTATTGTTACTATTATTATTATTTTTGAAGGAAGAACTTTTTGGGTGGATTTTTTAAGTAATGATGAAATATGAAGAAAGAGTAGGAAGAGGAGGAGGAGGAGGAGGAGGAGGAAAGGGAGGAGGAAGAGAAGGAGGGCCGCCGCTTCATTAGTGTGTAATGGAGGAAAATTCTCACCATTCCTTACCTTAATTATCTCTTGTCATCTCTCTCTCTCTCTCTCTCTCTCTCTCTCTCTCTCTCTCTCTCTCTCTCTCTCTCTCTCTCTCTCTCTCTCTCTCTCTCTCTCTCTCTCTCTCTCTCTCTCTCTCTCTCTCTCTCTAATTAGTGAGGTAAAGGTCAAATGTGTGGAGCCAATCATTTATTTTGTTTGTTTATTCATTTTAAGAAAAGCAAATAGTGAAAGATGGAAAAACGTGACATTTCTTTCCTCCTCCTCCTCCTCCTCCTCCTCCTCCTCCTCCTCCTCCTTCTCCACCTCCTCCTCCCCGTTGACACAAGCTCGCTCTCACAACACTTTTGGGCCGGTAATGTTTGTCCAATTTTAAGTGAAGAGACGCTCCCCTCCTCTTCCTTCCCTCCTCCTCCTCCTCCTCCTCCTCCTCCTCCTCCTTCACTTCTCCATTGTTTCCTCCACCTAAAACAAACTTCCCTACTCTTCCACCAACTTTCGCTCCCCTTTTATCCACTTTCTGTCTTTATGTCATCGTTTTCTTTCACTTTATCGGGTAAATGTCTGTCTGTCTGTCTGTCTGTCTCTATCTGGCTGTGTGTTTCTCTGTCCATTTGTTTGTGTGTGCCTTTGTTTGTGTCTGTTTGTCCGTGTGTCTCTCTGTCTGTCTGTTAGTGTGTGCCTTTGTGTGTGTGTGTGTGTGTGTGTGTGTGTGTGTGTGTGTGTGTGTGTGTGTGTGTGTGTGTGTGTGTGTGTGTGTGTGTGTGTGTGTGTGTGTGTGTGTGTGTGTGTGTGTGTGTGTGTGTGTGTGTGTGTGTGTGTGTGTGTGTGTGTGTGTGTGTGTGTGTGTGTGTGTGTTTTCTCTCTCACAATAAAAAAAAATGTTAATAATAATTGTTTTCCTTGTTATTTGCATTTCATATTATTTCTCCATCACTTAATTTTTTTTGAACGTGTAAAAGAAAATGGAAAGAAAATGAATAGAAATAAAGAAGAGAGAGATCGAGTAATCCATTTCCGTTCGTCATTTGTTCAGGTGAGGCGAGAGATTAAATGCCCAGGTGCGATGATTAAAGGTGAGCTGATTTACTACTACTACTACTACTACTACTACTACTACTACTACTACTACTACTACTACTACTTTTACTACTACTTTTACTGCTACTACTACTACTACTACTACTCCTACTACTACTACTAATAATAATAGCAGGCAGGACTTAATGGTTCCTTTAATTATAAATCCTTAATATGTTGAAGGTAATTTATCCATCAATGAAAATCCTATTAAGTCGGTCCACACACACACACACACACACACACACACACACACACACACACACACACACACACACACACAGATATAGATAGATAAATAGAAACATAGATAGATAGATTGAGAGGGAGAAAGACAGGAAAGGAATAATCATACTCTCTCTCTCTCTCTCTCTCTCTCTCTCTCTCTCTCTCTCTCTCTCTCTCTCTCTCTCTCTCTCTCTCTCTCTCTCTCTCTCTCTCTCTCTCTCTCTCTCTCTCTCTCTCTCTCTCCACCCACGCAGGGCAGCTTTAATAGACTCCACCCATTCACCCACCACACCCAGCAACGCACCTCTCTCTCACTCTCACTTTTACTCGCTCACTCACTTGCTCACTCGATCACACACTCACTCACTCAGTTTAGGAATTCACATCACCCATTACGTCTCCATTCTCTCTCTCTCTCTCTCTCTCTCTCTCTCTCTCTCTCTCTCTCTCTCTCTCTCTCTCTCTCTCTCTCTCTCTCTCTCTCTCTCTCTCTCTCTCTCTCTCTCTCTCTCTCTCTCTCTCTCTCTCTCTCTCTCTCTTTAGTGGAGGAGAGAGAGAGAGAGAGAGAGAGAGAGAGAGAGAGGTTCAACTCCACCTTTGGATCAATATTCGAAACTCTCTCACACCTTTTCCACGTACCCGAGAGAGAGAGAGAGAGAGAGAGCGTTCACTATTTCCTCCCAGTAACAACGTGATATTCTCTCTCTCTCTCTCTCTCTCTCTCTCTCTCTCTCTCCCTTTTATCTTTTATCACCTCATGCTTCCCTAATTAAGCTTAATAAAATCTGCGTTTAATTTCTTCCTCCTCTTTCGTTCCTCTTTTCTTTATCCTTTCACTTTTAATCCTTTCATTTTTATCTTTCTTTTCCTCTCCTCTTGATTCTTACTTTCCTCCAGTTCACTTTTATGGATCTTCGTTTTTTTATATTCTTTGCTTTTCACCATTTTTCCATCTATTTTTTTCTCCGCCCTTTTCTCTTCTTTTCTTTTTCTTTCTTTCTCTCTTTCGTATTTTTTTTTACTTTTTTTGTATACTTTCCATCCTCTTCACTCTTTTGACCTTTCTCTCTTTCCTATCCTTCTTTCATCATTTACTTCTCCTCTTTTTTCCTTCATCCTAACTTTCTTTCAATACTTTCAGTTCATTCTCTTCTTCATCCTTTCTTCTTTGTGTTCACCATTCTATCTATCCTCTTGATTTCTCCTCTCTATTCCTCTCCTTCATTTCCTCCCTTTCCTCCCTTCATTCTCCCATCCTCTCTCCTCCTTCCTTCTCATATTCCCTTCTCCCTCATCTTCCTCATAATTCATTCTGCTCGTAATTAGAACATTACCAAAATCGATTGCAATCTCACGACAAATTCGTAAGGACACGCCAAT
Organism: Eriocheir sinensis; assembly: GCF_024679095.1. Taxonomy (NCBI): domain Eukaryota; kingdom Metazoa; phylum Arthropoda; class Malacostraca; order Decapoda; family Varunidae; genus Eriocheir; species Eriocheir sinensis. The sequence continues at coordinate 10,971,068 of NC_066552.1, forward strand.
TCCTCCTCCTCCTCCTCCTCTTCCTCCTCTTTTTTCTTCGTCTTCCTCTTCTCCTCTTCCTTCATCTCATTCTCATTCTCGTCCTCTTTCTCTTCCTCGTCCTCGTCCTTCTACTTCTCCTTCTTCCTCCTCCTTTTCCTCCTCCTCCTCCTCCTCAATCTTCCCTTCCTCATCTCGCGGGGTTTCCAGACTTGCTAATGATATATTGAAGATTATGGTTACGTTTTCTGCCGGAGGAGGAGGAGGAGGAGGAGGAGGAAACATGGAAGAGTAAGCCTATAACGAGGTTGCTTAATTTAATCTCTCTCTCTCTCTCTCTCTCTCTCTCTCTCTCTCTCTCTCTCTCTCTCTCTCTCTCTCTCTCTCTCTCTCTCTCTCTCTCTCTCTCTCTCTCTCTCTCTCTCTTCGTTTAATTAGTCGGTAATGAATGTGAAGTTTTCCGCAGCGAAGGTACACGAAAAGAGAACCAACGAGTCAGCGATTCTTCTTCATAACAACTTCATTCACCGCTAATTCTTTCTTCTTTCGTTTAACTTTATCTTTTTTTCTTTTCTTTTTCTTTCCATCCTTTGTTCGTTTCCTCTTCTCTTTACTTTACTCCCTTCCATCTTTCCTCCTCTGTTTCAGTTTTTGTGTTTGTTCTCTTCCTTCTTTCTATCTCTCTTCCTTTTTTCCTTCCTTTGTTCTTTCCTTCTTTCCATCCTAGTTTTCGTTTTCTCTTTCTTTTTCTTCCTTCTTTCATTCGGTACCTCTCTCCTCTTTTTACCTTTCTATTTCATTTTTTTTCTTACTTCTTCCTTCATTCCTTTTCTTCCCCTTTTCTTTCCATTGTATCTCTCTCTGTTATTTCATTTTATCTCTTGTCTTCCCGTCTTCCTTCCTCCCCTCTATTCTCTTATGTTTTTATACTTCGTTTCTCGTCCTCCTCCTCTGCTTCCTTCCGCTCCTTCTCCTCCGTCTCCTCTCCTCCATTCTTTATCAGCCTCCTCCAATTTCCTCCTTTTTCGTCTTCGTGTACCTTGAATTTCTTCCTTCGTTTTATCTCTTGTATTCCTCTCTTCCTTCCTCCCCTCTAACTCATATATTTTTCCTTTCTTCCTTCCTCCTCTTCCTCCTTCCTCCCTTCCTCTCCTCCTCCTTTTCTTTATTCTCTGTTCACTATCTCCATTTTTCTTTGCATTTCAGTTTTCTTCTTTCTATATTTTTTCTCTCTCTATCTCTCCTTCTATCTCATATCCTTTTCTCCTTTCTTCCTTTTCTCCTTCCTTCCTTTTCTTGTTTTCCTACTTCTACTCCTAAAAAAATAAAGTAAGAAAAAAAAGAAAGCGTGACAATGAAGCAAATAAGAAAAGCTTTGTGTTTGTTAATAATTACAAGAAAATGATGCAAATGAAAACACAAAGACTAATTAGGCAATACAGATGATTACACAAATATCTTAAACAAATATAAATAATAAATAAAAGCACTTAATTAGCAGAATCAACAAATAGTTCGCCAATGTTCACGACTAACGATGAAAAGTCACATGAATCATAAGTGAATTAGTGAACAATTAGACGCGCAATTATTGAAAAACAAATATTATCCTTCCCACGCGCGTAATAACATCGAAAAATTGCAGTTAAATTTATTCCGGCGGGCGCCAATTGGCTGTCACCGGTGTGCCGGGGGTCGTTAGGGGCGCTAATTATGTAGTGGACAGGTACATAATGGGGGAAACCACGAATTTATTATTATTATCATTATTATCATAATTATCATCTTTACTACTACCATTCATTTTTTCCTTTTTCTTCTTAGGAGGAGGAAGAGGTAGAGGAGACGAAGACGAGGACAAGGACAAGGACGAGGACGAGGACGAGCACGAGGAGGAAACATGGAAATGCAGGCTACAGAAAGCCTAGAGGCTCATTACGAGGTTGCCCGCTCTGGTGATGTAATCTGCTCGACAGTCACTTGGTGCCCACAGAGCAGATGAAAGCACTTCGGTATTCAATTTACTCCTGTCGCAATGACATGACGATCGATTCGAATTTTAAAGGAGTTGATGGTATTCGCATTTACTACTTCTGAGGGAAGATTGTTCCAATGGCGGATGACTCGGTTTGAAAAGAAACTCCTGCCAATGTCTATATTACACCGCCTCGCTTGAATATGTAGACCGTTGTTTCTAGTTCTTAAGTTACTTTATAGCTAAAAAAAATTGGAGTGGTTGACGTTACGGAAGTCCTTCAGGTACTTGAACACCAGTATCATATTTCCTCGTAAGCGTCTCTTTTCCAGCGTAAAAAGGCTGCGTCGCATGAGTCGTTCTTCATATGGCTGAGCCTTCAAGGTTGGAATCATTTTCGTAGTACGTCGGTGAACTCGCTCTAATAATTCGATGTCCTTCCTGTAGCTAGGTGACCAAAACTGTACCGCATACTCGAGGTGAGGTCTTACCATCGAGTTATACAAGGTCAACATTACTTCTGGCGTCTTATACTCGAAGTTCCTCGATATGAACCCGAGCATGGTGTTGGCTTTGTTATATGCTTTTTTACAGTGCTTTGCATGTTTCAGGTCACTGCTGATGGTGACTCCAAGATCCGATTCCTTCTGCACGACCTGCAGTGGTTTCCCATGGAGAAGGAGGAGGAGGAGGAAGAGGAGGACGAGGAGGAGAAACAGGAGGAGGAAAAGGAGGAAAAGAGAACAAAAAGAAATATATGCAAATGTGTTACTGGAGGAAGAAATCTTACCTGGAGGGAAGAATGAGGAGGAGGAGGAAGAGGAGAATGAAAATAATAAAATGTTGAAGGATAATAAAATATGAGGGAGGAAGAAGATAACAAGAAAGAAGGAAGAGGTGGAGAAGGAGAAGGAGGAGGAGGAGGAGGAGGAGGAGGGAGGGGAAGGAGAGTGCTCATAACACAGAGCATAATAAAGTGTACCTGACTGGGTGTAATTTTCTCGAGTGTACCTTTACGACTGTACCTGTGTGTCGAGGTACATACCGCGTTAAGGCCAGGTGTATCTAGAGACCAGGTGTGTCAAAAAGCGTGACATACCTGTAAAGCTCAAACAAGTGTGACTCTACCTGTGTGTACCTGTGGGTGTATATGGGAAGGTGTTCTCTACCTGGTGCTCTCACGGCCCAGGTGCTCAACAAGCCGGGCAGGTATTCATTAAGGCGAGGTGAGGCAGGTAAGGGAGGGAAGGAAGGGGAAAAGGGGGGGAGGGGGCGAGGGAGGAAGTGATTAACAGAACGGGGTCGCCAGGTGAATTATAGAAGAGGAGGAGGAGGAGGAGGAGGAGGAAGAGGAGGAGGTGGAGGAGGAGAAGGAGGCAGGGTAGTTATCATTTTGTCCATTACATTGAATTATTCTCTCTCTCTCTCTCTCTCTCTCTCTCTCTCTCTCTCTCTCTCTCTCTCTCTCTCTCTCTCTCTCTCTCTCTCTCTCCATTGCATATGAGAATGTTTGCACGTAGAGTGAGTCTCGGTGTGTGTGTGTGTGTGTGTGTGTGTGTGTGTGTGTGTGTGTGTGTGTGTGTGTGTGTGTTCAGATTTCCAAATAATAACACAAATAAAATAAAAAAAATAGCAAACACAAAAACACCCATGAATTTGCACCATGGAAAAAAAAAATCAGAAAAAAACGATCGAAAGAAAGAAATCAACAACAACACGGAAAACAAACAAAAAAACATGAAAGAAACACAGACACACACAAACGCACACAAACAAAACAAAAATTAAACACAAAAAACACGCCCCTTGCCAGACGCCACCAGCAGCGTCTTACAACATGAAGACAAAGGGGCCAATTAGTTTCCCCCATTAATCAGTCCATTAGCTGCACCCCTTCGCCTCTCCCCCCTTCTCCCCCCTTATCATTTCCCCCTTTCCCCCCTTTTACCTAACACCTCCGTCACCTTCCTCATCATCTACCTTCCTATCTATCCCTTTCTTATCTTTTCTTAACTATCTTATCATCGCCCTCCTACTCACTTTGTCTTATCTTCTTTCCTCTTAGTCTTTCTCAGCTTTCTTCCCCCTTTTCCCCTCTTCATTTCCTCTTTAACTCTTCCTCTTCCTTGTCCTCTTCTCTGCCTTCCCTTCTCACTTCAATACCTTCTCCTTCATTCTACCCATTTCTCTTACCTTTTTCCCTGTATCTCTTTTTCAACTGTTTTCTCCTCTCTTCCTTTTCTTCTCTACTGTCTTTTCCGTTTTACCTTCCTCTTCCTTTCTTCGTCTCCCTTCTAACCATCGTTTTTTTACTTGCGTTCCTATTTGTCTTTCTTCTCTGTTCTCTTCTGTTTTTCTCCTCTTCATTTCTTCTACTCCTTTACCTTTCCTTCTTCTTTCGTTTCCCTCCTTTCCTCTTCATCTACCTTCTACCCATCCCTCTTATCTTTTTCTCTATGGTACTTTTATCTTCCTCCTTGTCTTTCTCAATTGTTCTCTTTCTTCTTTCCCCTCTTCATTATTTCGTTTTCTCTTCCTTCCATTCTCATTCCAGTTCTTTCATTCCCTTTCTACCCATTTTTCTTTTTCTTTATTTGTCTTCCTCAACTTTCTTCCCCCTCTTCCTTTTTTCCTCTCTCCTTCAAGTCTCCTTCCTCTTCCTTCCATTCTCATTTAAATACCTTCACCTTCCCCCCACCCTATCATCTTTCTCAATTTTTCACCTGTCTTTTTCCTTTCTTCATTTTGACCACCCCCTCTTCACCTCTCCTTCCTCTTCCGTTTCCCTTTCCTCTTCCTTTCAGTAGCTTCATTTCCCTTCTATCCATCTTTCCTATCTTCTCTGTTTGTCTTTCTCAATTGTTCCCTTCTCTTATTCCCTTCTTTCTCTCTTCCACCTATCCTCGAGTTCTCCTTCCTCTTCCATTTCCTCTTCCTTCCATTATCATTTCAAAACTTTCACCTCCCTTCTACCCATCTCTCTTATCTTCTTCCCTTTTTCTTTCTCAAATGTTTTCCTATCCTTTCTCCTATTCATTTCTTCCTTTCCCTCTTTATCTCTTCTTCCTCTTTCATTTCCTCATCCTCTTCTTTCCATTCCCATTTAACTACCATTACCTTCTCCTACACATCATCTTTATCGATTTTCTTTTCTTTCCCCCTCTTCATTTCTTCCATTTGTCCTTTACCTTTCCTTCCTCTTCCATTTCCTCTTTCTCTTCCTTTCCTTCCTCTTACATTTCCTCTTTCTCTTCCTTTCCTTCCTCTTCCATTTCCTCTTTCTCTTCCTTTCCTTCCTCTTCCATTTCCTCTTTCTCTTCCTTTCCTTCCTCTTCCATTTCCTCTTTCTCTTCCTTTCCTTCCTCTTCCATTTCCTCTTTCTCTTCCTTTCCTTCCTCTTCCATTTCCTCTTTCTCTTCCTTTCCTTCCTCTTCCATTTCCTCTTTCTCTTCCTTTCCTTCTCATTTGAACACTTTCCCTTTTTTTCATTCTTACCTTCTTCCTTATTTGTGTTTCTCGTCTTTCTCAACTCTTCTTTCCTTTTTCCCCTCTTCATTCCTTCCTTCATTCCTCTCCTTCCTCTTTCATCTCCTCTTCCATTCTCATTTCAACGCGTAAAACAGACAGGCAAACACCAAACAGACAGCAGCGTTATAAATCATGATACTTAATGACAGCGTTTCATCACCACCACCACCACCATCATCACCACCATCACCACCACCACTATCACCACCATCACCACCACCATCACCACCAGAGGCAAAGAGAGCAAACATGAATGAACACTCGTTTTCGACTCTCTTTCTTTCCTTCTTTTTCTTTCTTTTTCTTTGTTTTCTCTCTTTTTTCTGTCTTTCTTTCTTCGCGTCTTTCTCTCAATCATTCATTCTTTCCTTCGTTCTTTCTTCCTGTTTTTCTTTTTTTCTTTCTTTCTTTTTCTCTTTCGTTCTTTCTTTCTCTCTTTCTTTCTTTCTTTCTTTTTCTTTCTTTCTTCGACACAAAAGAGAACGCAATCTCTCTCTCTCTCTCTCTCTCTCTCTCTCTCTCTCTCTCTCTCTCTCTCTCTCTCTCTCTCTCTCTCTCTCTCTCTCTCTCTCTCTCTCTCTCTCTCTCTCTCTCTCTCTCTCTCATCACTGCACCTAAACGTTCTATCTCTCGTATGTGTCTGTCTGTCTGTGCATCTGCGAGTGTTCTGTGTATAAGGGAAAAGCGAGGGAGAGGTAATGAACAAGAGAAGGGAGAGTATTAAAGAAAGATGAGGGAGGAAGGGAGAGAAAGGGAGGGTGAGGAAAGATAAATGAGAGTGGAAATGGGGAAGATAAAAGAGAGATGAAGGAAATGAGAAAAAGGGAGTGAGAGGATAGGAAATATGAGAAAATGTAAAGATTGGGGGAGAAAGAGAACAGAGGAATAGAGAGAATTAAATAAAGGTGAAGAGAATGAGAGAAACGAAGAGGGAAGACAGGGAATAGGAGAAAACATGTGAGGAGGAAGAAAAACAGAACAGTACATAGGAGAAAATGGAAGAAAGATGTAGAAAATGAGACAGAGGGAGTGAAGAAAGGGGTTTGGAGGGAAAATGTGAGGAAAGGGAGATTTAAAGAACAGTGGAAGGAAGAGAATGAAAGAGAGAAAAAAGGGCATGAGAAAAAGTGAGAAGGAGGAAAGGGAGTGGGAGAGAAAATACGAAGAGAGGAAGAGAGAACAAGGAAGGGAGATAATTAAAGAGAGATGAAGAGAATGAGAGAAAAATGAGGAAAGGGATTAGGAAGAAAATGCGTAAAGAGGGAGAGAGAAAGAACAGTGGATGGGAGAGAATAAAAGAAAGATTAAGGGAATGAGAAAGAAGGATAGAGAGAGAGGAGAGAGAATAGAAGAGAAAATGTGAGGAAAGAGAGAGGTAAAGAACACTGGAAGTAGAGGATTAAAGAATGATGAAGGAGGAGGCGAGAGAATGCAAGAATAAACGTAGGAAAAAAAGAAAATTGTGATGAGGAGGGAGGAGGAGAGGAAACAAAACGGAGAGAATTAAACACCGATGAAAATGGAAGTGGGAGAGAGGGGAGAGAAAGTGAGAGAAAAGAAGAAGAAAAAAAAAGAAAATGAAGAGACGAAGAGTGGATAGGAAAATTTAGAGGAAAGTTAAAAGAACTGAGAGGAGGAGAAGGGGAAAGAGAATGAGGGAAATACAGAAAATTGCAAATAACGAGGAGAGAAGGAGTGCAAAGAAGAGAGGGGAAACAGGATGGAGGAAGGAGAAAAAGTGTAAGAAAATGGAGAAAATAGAGATAAATGAAGATTGAAGAGAAACGGAGAGGAAAGAGAAAGGCGATTGGGAGAGGAGGAGGAAAGGAAGGGCAAGGAAAGAGGGGAGAGGAGGGAAAAAGAAGACGACGAAGAGAGAGAGAGAGAAAGAGAGGGATTAAGACAGATGAAGGAAGACAAGAAATGAAGCAGGAAAGAGAGAGATAATGAAGATAAATGAGAGAAACAGAGAGAGGGAGAAAGAGGTAAAGAAAGATGGATAGAAATACAGACAGACAGAGACAGAGAAATACGCAGATGAAGAAAAAGAAGCAGAAAAAGAAGAAAACGAAGATGAAGATGAGAGAGAGAGAGAGAGAGAGAGAGAGAGAGAGAGAGAGAGGTAACGAAATAAAGTGACTTGCTCAGGTGAAAATTGCAAGACCGTCAACACCTTTACCTGTTTCCCTCACACCTGCCTCGCTCCCACACACCTGAGCTGCTTACAAATGTCCCTCCTTTAAGCCCGCCTCGCACACACCTGCTGCCTCTCTCACACACACCTGTTACACCTTATAAACACACCTGTCGAGACTCTTGGCGCTTGCTGACAACTTTTATTATCGCCACTTTCACCATTTACCTGACGCCTCTCTCTCTCTCTCTCTCTCTCTCTCTCTCTCTCTCTCTCTCTCTCTCTCTCTCTCTCTCTCTCTCTCTCTCGCTTGCCTTCTCTTCCTTTCTTTTCCTTTCCCTTTCTTACCTTCTTCCTCGCCCTTATCATCTGTGTTCTTCCCTCGTCTTCTTTTTCCTTCCTTCATCCACTTTTTATTCTGATTCGTATATACTCTATCTGTTTCCCTCTCTCTCTCTCTCTCTCTCTCTCTCTCTCTCTCTCTCTCTCTCTCTCTCTCTCTCTCTCTCTCTCTCTCTCTCTCTCTCTCTCTCTCTCTCTCTCTCTCTCTCTCTCTCTCTCTCTCTCCGTGTTTGTTTACCTCCATGATTATAATTACTGGCGAGGCTCAGACCCACAATCACACATTTCTCTCTCCCTCCTCCTCCTCCTCCTCCTCCTCCTCCTCCTACCTCTCTCTTTCCTCGTCTCTTCCTTCCCTCCCTCCCTCCCTTCTTTCTCTCATGGGAACTGAAACTCTGCCGGAGATCATTAAGAGGAGAGGAAGGGAGGGAGGGAAGGAAAGAGGAAGAGAGAAAAGGAAGCGTGTGTTTCAGGTAAATTTTTCGAGTCCATTTCGTAATTTCTCTCTCTCTCTCTCTCTCTCTCTCTCTCTCTCTCTCTCTCTCTCTCTCTCTCTCTCTCTCTCTCTCTCTCTCTCTCTCTCTCTCTCTCAGGTGCACGATGTTGGTTAATATATCAATCGTTTTCACCTCTCCATCTGTCAGTCTCTCAATTATCGTCCATTTTCTCATTATTCCCTCCATCTTTTCCTGTTTTTTACCTGTCCATTTCAATTACTCTCACCTGTCTATTCGTTCACCTGTCAATTACTTTACCTGTTCCAATTTTTTCCTTGTCTAAAACGTCACTTTTTTTTTGTTTTGTATATTAGATAATTTAAAGTGCTGCAATCTCTCTTTCTTGTATTCTCTCTCTCTCTCTCTCTCTCTCTCTCTCTCTCTCTCTCTCTCTCTCTCTCTCTCTCTCTCTCTCTCTCTCTCTCTCTCTCTCTCTCTCTCTCTCTCTCTCTCTCTCTCTCTCTCTCTCTCTCTCTCTCTCTCTCTCTCTCTCTCTCTCTCTCTCTCTCTCTCTCTCTCTCTCTCTCTCTCTCTCTCTCCTTCTCTCTCTCTCTCTCTCTCTCTCTCTCTCTCTCTCTCCTTCCTTCGTTCCTTCGCTCTTTTCTTCCTTTCTTCTTTCTTTTCTTTCTTCATTCGTTCCTTCCTTCCTTCCTTCCTTCCTTCCTTCCTTCCTTCCTGCCTTCCTTCCTTCCTGCCTGCCTGCCTGCCTGCCTGCCTTCCGAGAGAGGTAAAAACTCAGGACTCAGCGAAGGTCACTCCCAAACTTCTCCATCTTCACCTTTTCGAGGCTAAAATGTGCCACTCACCTGAGAGTTTGCCAGGTGGAGGAGGAGGAGGAAGAGAGGAGGAGGAGGAGGAGGAAGAGAAGGAGAAGAAAGAGGAGTAGGAGAAGGAGGAGGACGAGAACAAGGACGAGTTGGAGTTTAAGAAAGAAGAGAAGGAGGAGTCAGTGAAGTATGAGGAGGAGGAGGAGGAGGAGGAGGAGGAGGAGGATAAAGATTTAGAAGGACGACAACGAAGAGGAGGAGGAGGAGAAGGAGGAGGAGTACTTATTTGTCATTGTTATTGTTTTGTGTTTCTTTCTTTATCTTTTTTCCTTTTTCTTCATTCATTCATTCTTCCTTTCTTTCTTTCTTACGTCCTTTCTTTGCTACTTCTCTCTTCTTCAATCTTCGTTCCTTCATCTTAAGCCTCATTTACATTCTAAATTTCATTCTAATTTTCCTGTCTGCTTCCAGTCTTTATTTTACTTACATATATATTTTTTTCTTTTTTACTTTAATCTCGAGAATGTCAGGTCAGAAATAAATTCTTCCCAGGGCGATAATATATTACGGCACTTCTTGTTGTTCACGATTTTTTTTATATATTTGTCTAGGCATATATTTTTCCCTTACTTTCCCTACACATTTTTATTTTTTTCCTATTTCTGACATAACATTTTTTCCTCCTTTATTATTTTTTTCTGTTTGCCTTATTTGCTCTTTCATTACTCACTCTTTCTCTTTTTTTTGTGTGTGGCAAGCTCGGGGAGGCGGTGGCCGAGTGGTCAGCGTGCGGGCGTGGTGACCCCGTACACCCAGGTTCGAGTCCCACCGAAACAAGTTTATTTTTCAGCCATTGGCGAGTGACGGAAGATTACTGCCCGAATCTTCAATCAACTCTAACTTAAGCGACTTCGTTCAAGAGGAGCACCAGGGGGCAGCATGGGTCCAGCAAGAGTTATACATCACGGCAGCCACAAGAAGTAAAATTCGCCTCAATAAACTTTTTTTTCCATTTATTATTGTGTTCATCATAGTTCCTTTTTCTCCCTTCTCATTATTTATTCTTTCCCTTGTTTTTGCCTGACAATTTATAATCTTTCTCCGGAGTAGCTCAGCATTTTCTCTTCCTGTTTTATCCTTTCCTCTTATCCATTTGTTCATATTTCTTTTCTTCTCCTTCTCATTTTTAATTATTTTCCCTTCTTTTTACGTGGCAAATATTTTTCTATACCGAGTGTATTTCAGCATTTTCTCTTCAATATTTATTTTTTTCCTTTTCTCTCACCATTTTTTCATTTCATTTCTCTCCCTTCTCATTACTATTTTTTTCTCTTCTTTTTACGTGACAGCTAAGATTTTTTCCCCTGGTGTAGCTCAACGTTTTTCTCTACTCCCTATATTTTTTTTCCTTTTTTCTAACCATTTTGCACATATTTCCTTTCTTTCCCTTCTCATTAATAATTCTTATCCCCTCTTTCTACACGACAGCTAGTAATTTTTTCTTCCGTGTAGCTCAGTCTTTTTCTTTTTACCTTTCGCATTTCTTTTCCTTTCTGCTGCCCGGGTTTAGCGTGAAAGGGAGTTGGATCCTACTCAGGGGGTTGGATCCTACTCTATATGTATTCCAATCCTCTTTCTATGCCACACTGGGATTCTTTGTTCTCCGGTGCTCAGGCCGCGAGGGGACGGAGGAGAGGGGAGAGAGGAAAGGAGAGAGGCGAGAGGAAAGGAGAGAGGCGAGAGGAAAGGAGAGGGAAGAGAAAAAGGGAGAAGAGGGGAGAGACGAGGGGGAGAGGGGAGAAACGAAGGAAGAGAGAGGAAGAGAGGAGAGGGGAGGGGCGAAGAGAGGAGATAGGAAAGAATAAAGGAGGAGAGGGAGAAACGAAAATAGAAGAGGGAGAGAGACGGAGGGAGAAGGAGAAATGATTAGGTTTGAATACAGAAACGATGAGAGGAGGAAACAGGAGAAAAAGAAGAGGAGGAAGAAGAGGGGAAGAAGTAGAAAGTGAAAAGAAGGGAGAGAAGAGATGAAGGGAGAGATGAAGAAAGGAGAAAAGGAAAGATAGATAGATAGATAGATAACTAAAAGGGAACTGAGAAAGAAAAGGAGAGAAAGAGGAAGAAAACAAGGAAGAAAAGACTGGAGGTAGGACTAGTGAAGGAGAAAAGGGAGAGAAGTGGAGGGAATAACCAAGGGAGGAGAGAAGGAGGGAGGGAAGGGAGGGAAAGTAGGTAAGGTAAACTTATGAGGTAAGGGGAAGGAGAGGCAGACGGAAGAGAAGCCCGATGCAGGGAGGGGGGAGGGGAGGGGAGAGGAGGGAGACAGAAGTAAGGGAAGGTAAGGAAGGGAAGATTGGGTAATGGAATAGAAAGGAGAAGGGAGGGAAGGAAGATGAAGAGGGGGAGGAGTGAAGAGGAGAAAAAAGATGTTGGGAAGAGAGAGAAGAGGTAAGAGAAAGTGAAGAAGAGAAAGAAGAGGAGAAGGTGGAGGAGGAGGAGGAAGATAAAAAGGGAGAGATATGGGGAGGAGAAAACCAGTGGAAGGAAGAGAGAGGAAAGGTAAGAGAAGGTAAAAAAAAGAAGAAGATATTGTAAAGGAATAGAGAAGGAGTGGAAGAAAGAAAAGGGGAAGAGGCGAGGAGAGAAGAGAGGACGAAAGAATAAAGGAGAAAGAAGGAGAAGTACGAGAAGATAAAGGGAATGGAGAATGAAGGGAATAGAGAGAATGAGAAGAGAAAGAAGATGAAAAATAAAAGAAGAGAGGAGGAGAGGGAAAAAAGCAATGGAGAGAGAGAGAGAGAGAGAGAGAGAGAGAGAGAGAGAGAGAGAGAGAGAGAGAGAGAGAGAGAGAGAGAGAGAGAGAGAGAGAGAGAGAGAGAGAGAGAGAGAGAGAGAGATGAACAAAAGTGGGCCATTTTCTCCTGATTAAATTATCAAACTTTTCCCTTTTTTTGTCAAGATGTGAAAAGAAAGTTGTCTAAGGCGCGGCGGGAAATGAAGAAGTCTTAAAATGTGGAGGGAAAATAACATAAAGAATTGTGCAAACGAGAAATACAATTGTCCTTCGTTTCCTTTGCTTTTTTCTCTCTTTCTCTCTCAGTCTATCTATCTATCTATCTATCTATCTATCTATTTATCTGCCTCTGTCACTCTCTCTTAATCTTCTTTCCAATTTTTCCTTTGCTCTACCTTCCTTCCTTTCTTTCATCCACGCTACCCTTTTATCCGTTTCTTTCTCCACTTTCTCTCTCTCTCTCTCTCTCTCTCTCTCTCTCTCTCTCTCTCTCTCTCTCTCTTCCTAACTTTCTTTCACTCCTCTTCTAGTTAATGTACCCAAACTCCTCCTCCTCCTCCTCCTCCTCCTCTCCCCTCTCCTCCTCCTCTCTTGACTGCGATCGCGGGAGGGGCCTCGACGGTGTCATATGTTATGTCAATAGGGCACGCCCTCTGCCGTAAAAACAAGCAAACAAAGCTCAGGGAAATATGAGTCTCTTTAAGTAGAGATAACAACTGGTTGCATCCGTGTACAGACTGTCGAAACAACAAGCAGGAGGAGAGTCATGCCATAACACAAAGCAGGCAGCCAGTAACTATCAAGCTAGGATTAACTCCAAGAGGTAGTGAGGACTACGGCTCCTATGAAACCTAGGAGAATGAATGGTGCCGTGAATCCACCATGGCCACCAAAGTAAGAAGGGCTATAATCTAAAAGAAAACAAAATATAACTTGCTGAAAGTAAATAGCCCTGATGAAGCAAGTGAACAATACCACCGCAGGGGAGGCTTTCATCGTCTTCGCTGTGTACTGGACGGCGCAGGTTCGAATTCGCCGCTACCACCTGGGATTTTTCAGCCAGTGCCGAGTAGCCTAAGATTGCCCACATGCTGTCCTGAAGACCATCTATCAACCCGGACTCTACAGGAACTGTCCGGGTGAATCAAGAATGAGCTCCGTGGGGTAGCTTGAGTCAATAATAGATGGCGGCACTATATACACTTGCCTGCGCCATGACGGGCTTGGAGAGAACACCAGGTCCCTGAAGAAAGCCTATCGGCGCTATAGACCATAACGTAAACAAGTGTTAATAGCACAAAAACTGTGCTAGATCGGCGTCGCATGACCCTCCAACACCCCCCAACAATTTATATTATGCAACAAGGGGTCTAAAATGGAAAATGCTGAAAGTAACGATGGCGCCACTATAAACACTTGCCTACGCCACAACGGGCTGGGGCCGACCATCAGGCCCTACTATGAAGGCCTACCGGCGCCACAGGCCAAGACGTAAAAAAAAAAAAGAAACTAATGCCATGTTGTAGGGTTCACAGGGCAAACAAATGTTATTATACAATGTCATGTCTACAATGCATGGGTAAGCCAGGAAAACAACTTGAAGAGAACAACAAGAAGATGGACAATCTGTTGCTCGGCGTCTGCGACAATAAAAAGAAAAAGATCCTCATCAGCCACTGCAAACGTGACTATGAAAACAAATAGCGCTCGAAGCCAAATTTAACCCGAAAAAGATCTTCACATATATAAGAACGAAACAGAAGGCGAAAAGCAACTTTGGTCCCCTAAACGATGAAACCAGCGTTCTAACACGACAATAGACACATGGTCGAAATCCTGAACAAAAACTTCGCGTCTTTGTTCACGGTCGAAAACACCGAGTCGATACCCGAGAGCCCTACCCCACCGAGGGGAATCACGCCCCTAGAAATTAGCACAGTTAAGGAACGGGACGTGCAAAAGTACCTACCACCAAGGCTGCTAAAAGAACTCAAGCAGCAAATACTCAAGCCACTCACCGCCATCTATAATCGGTAAGTACAACAAAAGAAAGTTCCCGAAAACTGGAAGCAAGCGAACGTAACACCAACCTTTAAAAAGGGAGACAAGAGCGTGGCCTTAAACTACAGACCTATAAGCCTGATGTCAGTGGGGGGTAAGAGATACCTAACACGGTTTCAGGAACAAGCGTTCCCGCTTAACCAATCTATTGGACTTCTTCCACGGTATATATGAAAAATGGAACAATCACATCCCCAATGACGTTATATATCTAGACTTTCAAAAAGCCTTCGACAAGGTAACACACGAACGATCAAGAAGCTCAATTCGGAGAGATTAGGAGACAATCTGATTGCATGGGTAAGAGATTGGCTGACTGTGAGAAAGCAGCGAGTTGTGCTCAACGGGCAGGCCTCCGTGTGGCACCCGGTCACAGGTGGAATGCCACAGGGATCAGTGCTGAGACACATTCTCTTCATTTTGTGTATTTCCGACCTAGAGTCAGGAATAAAAACCACCTTTTCTAAATTTGCTGATGACACAAAAGTGGATGGAAAGGCCCTCACGACAGCTGACTGCGATATCATCCAGAGGGATCTCGATCGGATTATTCAGTGGTCTGAAAAGTGGCAAATGTCCTCCATCGTTGACAAATGTAAAGTCATGCACAATGGGTCAAGAAATAAAAACCACACATACTATTTGAGTGGGGAGCCACTACTAGTAGCACAGGAAGAAACAGACCTCTGGGTCCACTATTAGCAGCGACTTCAAACACAAAGCACAGCAAGTCCGCCTTCATGAAAGCTAATGCCATGTTCGGTTTCATAGCGAGGAACTTTAAGTACAAGACGACGGGAGTAATGTTGTCCTTGTATACCTCGTTGGTAAGGCCCCACCTGGAATGCGCGGTGCACTTCTGGTTTCCTAATTTCAAGAAAGATATCCATTTGCTCGAGAGAGTACAGCGATGATCTACGAAAATGATACCCTCATTGAGGACTCGACCTTATGACGAACGACTCAAGGAACACAAATATCTTTACGTTGGAAAACAGACGACTTTTGGGAACCTGATCTACGTCTTCAAATACTTAACAAGTTCAGTAATGTCGATCCCTCTAAGCTCTTCACGCTTCAAATTTACCAGAAAACCAGAAACAAAGGTCAAACAATTCAAGCGTGAAGCGATGACATAGAGACATCGGCAAGAGTTATTTCTCGAACAGAGTCGGCCGCCAGGGGAAGAGCGTTCCTGCAGAAATAGTTAGTGTGAAAATAATAAATTCCTTTAAAATTCGCATTAATCGTCACTCTGCTGCGTCAGGAGTGAACTGAACGCAACCACACGTAGGTCCAAAAGTTTTTAAAACTTTGCGCAGGTCACTCCAGTGGCCGAGGAATCGAATAAATCACTCAAACAAGCAGCCTTGTTATGAACCAACGGGCTTTCTGCTGTCTGCTAGTTCATGTTTACATGTTTCTACCACCACCACCACCACCACCTCCTCCTCTATCCCCTCCCTCTCCTCCTCCTCCTCCTCCTCCTCCTCCTCCTCCCCCTCCCCCTCCTCCTCCTCCTCCTCTATCCCCTCCCTCTCCTCCTCCTCCTCTATCACCTCCCTCTCCTCCTCATCCTCCCCCTCCTCCTCCTCCTCCTCCTACACTTTCTCCTTCACCTCCTCCTCCTCCTCCTCCTCCTCCTCCTCCTCCTCTTCTTCCTACTACTGCACCTCCTCCTCCTCCTTCTCCTCCTCCTCCTCCTCCTACACTTCCTCCTCCTCCTCCTCCTACACTTCCTCCTTCACCACCTCCTCCTCCTCCTCCTCCTCCTCCTCCTTTCATTCCGCGTTGAAATAAAATACTTTCACTGCCTACAACGTTTTCGAAGAGAATGAGCAGGGCTCGAAATAATACAGGTGAGAAAATGAGGCGCCAGGTAAAAGACCTGAGACTTAATTACAACCTGGAAAAAATAGGCACACACACACACACCCACACACACACACACACACACACACACACACACACACACACACACACACACACACACACACACACACACACACACACACACACACACACACACACACACACACACACACACACACACACACACACACACGGTTGAGAGCAATATATAATCCAGGTAATAACATACAATAATGATAATGATAATGATAAATTAATAATAATAACAATAATAATAACAGTAAAACTCAATTCACACATGGTCATAACAGAGAATAACATACCTGTGTAAACATTTTAATTAGACTAAATATTACCTGTTTGCATTTGTCTGTACGTGTGTTTGTATTTGTGTTCGTGTGTGTGTGTGTGTGTGTGTGTGTGTGTGTTTAAATATTTGTACACACACAGCATAGCAATAATGAATACACACATAAATTAGGGCAGGATAAACAACTGTGCTAATACACACACACACACACACACACACACACACACACACACACACACACACACACACACACACACAGACACACACAAACCCAGATAAACACACATACCTATACACAAAACCCCCTTCTTTCCTCCTTCTCAATGTCACCCTTCACACACACACCTTCCAGCACACGCAGACAGCCACAACATTAACAGATTGGCGTACAAAGGAAAATATACACACTACCTTGAGAGGGGGGGTGGTACTCGGGCTGGCGGTAGAGGTAGCCGTACGCTGTGGGCGGGAGGGAGAGAAAAGCTATATAACGAGGGAGTGACAACCCGGGGCAGGCATGGACAGGTTATCACAATGGCAGCTACGTAGTGTTAAAACAGACATAAGCATCATCATCATCATCATCCTCGTCATCCATATCTCCTCCTCCTCCTTCTGCGAAACTTGTCAAACAGCCACAATTGACAGTTTCACCTCAAGAATGGAAATACGACATGTTGGTCTGACTTTAAACTGATTCATATACAAGTTCCAATTTTTTTTTTCTTTCAGTATTTTTTTTTCTCATTTTTCAACAAACATGACAAAAGTAAGTTCATGACACAGGATTCAGCTCACTAGAAAATGAGTTCAATATGACATGCTGGAAAAAAAATCAAATCAAATCAAATCAAATATATTAAAATTATACACATTGCTATCTCATCTCAGCTCAAATATTTCAAGTCACTAGTTAATCATCTCAATATCACTGTTACTCTACTGTATGATCCAAACATAACAATAACAACAACGATTACAATACAACTAGCAACTCAGAATTACAGCATTACTCATCATCATCATCATCACCATTGTTAGCGTGCATGCCACCACATACTAGACAGAAGCAGATCATGCCATTACTTAAGCAACACAACAGCAGCAATACCTCAGCAATACTCAGCAAAACTATGAGCAAAATAACTTAGAATTGCGCTGCCATTTCACTCTACGACTCATACCATTCCATACCACTCTTCATTCTACCATTCCAAGTCATACAATACTTCGCGCGCTACTCCACCTGGTCCCTCCACACTGCATTCCACTCAAGGTTACTCATTCCATTCGTCTATTCCACATGCACAAAGGTATACCAAGTTATTACATTCTTCTTCCTGCATTCCCACATTCTTACTCCTCCTTACTCATGCCAGTTCAATCTTTTCATTGCATTTCAGTTAGCTGCCACTTTTTTTTTAATAGCATTCCATTTCTTGCTACGTTGACATTCCCGAGCAACACATGTTATTAGTATCCCTATTATTACTATTGTTACTATTTCCTGAAGTCACCCTTGAAGCCCCGTCAACTTACCACGAAGAAAACGCGACACGATCCACAACTGACTGGTGAGAATGGGAGAAAATGGTTTACGATAACAGCACACACACACACACACACACACACACACACACATAATCAGACGCGGCTTTCAAAGGGACCAAACTTCAAACGACTGGAGAAAAAAAATAGCAAATGGTATTCAGCCAGTCCCTTCCTAGCCCAATAGTGCACCTGAATAGCCCAAAATACCGCGCACCTGCCATTCGCTTACCTGTGGCGACATACTCAAGGTGGGATTCGAACACCTTATCGAACACCTTACACCTGGGCGCCTTTGAAGTCCAGGTAGCGTGACCATAAACATACGATAAAAAAGTAGTGAAAAAAAGTGGAAGATAATTAAAGATAAGAGCAAGGTAAGGGGTAGGTAGTCTCTCTCTCTCTCTCTCTCTCTCTCTCTCTCTCTCTCTCTCTCTCTCTCTCTCTCTCGCTCTAAATCTGTGAGCTGGTCGATGCGAGGCTGAAAGGGAAGAGCAAGCGAAGATTCAAAGCGACACTCGAACGGAATGCTGCTGAAAAAAAGACGAATTGAAGGAAAAAATACAATCACACATGTGAGAGAGAGAGAGAGAGAGAGAGAGAGAGAGAGAGACGCAATTTAAAATCAGTTCCCCAAAATTGAAGAGGAAAAAAAGTATATTAGGAGCGAATCATCGACTTGGAAACAATAAAAAAATAACAATAGGAAACAAAAGATAGAAAAAACTAAACACAATAGAGGAAGGAAAACGAATAGGCAAGTTAGGCACAAAAATATATATAAAGTAAATTGAAAAATCGAACGGAAGAAAAAGAAATAGAGAAAAGGATAAAGAAGAAATGAAAGAAGGAATGAAGTTGAGAAGAAAAAGTTAAAGGAAAAAAGGAAAAAAAATTAAAGAAAGAAGGAATGAAGTTTAGAAAAGAAAGTAAAATGGTAACAAAATTAAAGAAACAAGGAAAAGAGGAAGAAAAAGAGTGAAGGAAGAAATTGGAAAGAATAGCAAAACGAAACGAAAGAAAAAAAAAAAAGATAAAACCAATACATGAAATCATCGACTTCAACAAAACGAAAAAAAAAAATGCCAAACAAAACTTAGAAAAAGCGATCAGGTGGGAAAAATCTGAACACACCTAAGCCAAAAAAAAGAAAAAAAAGAAAGAAAAGAAAACGAAATATTACCCAGGGGAGACGAAACCTTTCCTCGGCTCCCTCGCTGAGCTCAGACGGGCCCGGGGATAGCAGCGGCGCGTCAGCAAGTCAACGAATCTCTGCTCGGAACTGTAAACGAATCAGCAGGTGAAACGTAACGCGACTCGGATCTTGACGACGCCTGACAACCCGGATTTAGCGACTTCTTCCATTCCTTTCTTTCCCCTTTCCTGGCTCTCCTTTCTCGCTTTCTTCCTATCTTCTTTTGTCCCTTCCTCATTTTCTTGCTTCTCTTCCTTTTTCTTCTCTTATTCTTCCCTTCTTTTCTTCATTTCTTCCTTTCTGTCTTTGATTTTCCGTTTTTTTGTTCCTTTTTATTCATTCTTTCTTTCTTCCTTTCTTCTTTCTACATTTTTTCAGTTTTATGAATATCTTCTTTTATTTTTTCTTCTTGTATTCTTTCCTTCCTTTCTTCTTTACTTTCTTGTTTTCTTGCCTTTTTTTCTTTCTCTCTTCTCGTATTTTTCCTCTTATTCTTTTCCTTTTTCTTTATTAGTTTTGTTTATCTTTCTTGCTTCATTTCCTCCTTCTTTTCTTCATTTTCATTTTCTTGTCTTCCATTTTTCGTTTCCTTGCTGTTTCCCTTATTTCTTCCCCGTTCGTTCGTTTATTCATTCCTTCGCCTTGTTTCCTCAGTTTTCTTCTTCCTAATCTTTATTCATTCTTGCTTCGCTGCTTCTCTTTCTTCTTTCTATTTTTTTTAAGTTCCTCCCTCCACGGCTTCTTTATCGCTTCCTTCCTTCCTTGATTTCTTCGTATTTATTTTCTGCTCCTTCGCATTCTTATTTGCTTTCTCTCTCTCTCTCTCTCTCTCTCTCTCTCTCTCTCTCTCTCTCTCTCTCTCTCTCTCTCTCTCTCTCTCTCTATCTCTCTCTCTCTCTCTCTCTCTCTCTCTCTCTCTCTCTCTCTCTCTCTCTCTCTTATTCGTTTTTTTGTTATTTTGTCTTATCATTTATTTAATTTTCCTTCGTCATTATTATCTTCATCATCATTATCACCATCACTATCATATGTAAAAAAAAAAAAAAAAGAAAACTGAAAGATAAAGACAACCACCATCACCACCAATAAAAAAAGCCTCAATATGCACAAAAATACCTTAAAAACTAAAAAAAAACATCACCATCATCACCATCACAAGCATCATCATCATCACCATAACCACCTTACCATTCATTACCTTCCCTTTATCACTCTCACTCTCAGCGAAGGTGAGGGAGACAGGTGAAGGTGAGGCCCATGTTCTTGCTCCGTCCACCTGTGCCCTGGGGGAAGGGGAGGGAAGAGAAGGGAGAGAAGGGGAAAGAAGGGAGTGAAAGGGGAGAGAGAAGGGAAGGGAAGGGAAGGGATCGTAGAGGAATTTTGCACATATTCAAACCCAGGCATTCAATTTCTCACATTCAAACATAATAATAATAAGTATGGTAGTAGTAGTAGTAGTAGTAGTAGTAGTAGAAGTAGTAGTAGTAGTAGTAGTAGTAGTAGTAGTAGTAGTAGTAGTAAAAGTAGTAGAAGTTAAAATAATATCAATAATGACAATAAATAAAAATAATAATAATAATAATAATAATAATAATAATAGTAATAATAATAATTAGTGGAGATAATAATAATCAGTAGAAATTATACGATAGGAGATAATAATAAAAATCAGTAGAAATAATGACAATCGTGTTAACCTAAAAAGACGAACCGGATATGACGTCAGAAATAAACAAACATGGCTGCTACTGACGTCACAAAGGGGAGGAGGAAAAAAGACGAGCGAGAAGCGAGAGGAAGAGCGAAAAAACGAAGCAAAATACACACTAATGTCTCCTCTCTCAAGGTCGGTGCCTCGCTCACACCTGTTTAAGGCTCATTTGCGAGACGTAAGCGCCAGGTAAATGCCTCGAGCAGGTGATATAGTTGTCTAACGCCTTCACAACGGCCCGGATCGCTTCTAAATTCTGGAAAATGTTCGCTCGTTTACACACGCTTGGAATTTTCGTTTTTGCTTTTTTTTATTTTTGCTTTTTGTCATATTTTCGCTTTTGTTTTCTCCGCTTTCCTTTTTTTTTTTTTGGTACGTTTTGGAAGGGTTTGTGTTTCTGTGTTATATTTCTTGTTTTGTTTTGTTTTCTCGAATTTGGTTTTTGGATATATGTGTTTGTGTTTGTGTGTGTGTGTGTGTGTGTGTGTGTGTGTGTGTGTGTATGTGTTTGTGTGTGAGCTATATATTGTGTTAGAGAGAGAGAGAGAGAGAGAGAGAGAGAGAGAGAGAGAGAGAGAGAGAGAGAGAGAGAGAGAGAGAGAGAGAGAGAGAGAGAGAGAGAGAGTGTATGTGTGTGTGTGCCTGTCCATCAAAGTATAAGTCCCTGAGCCAGTGAATGTATAAGGGATGCAAACATGGGCCAGCGTATAAGACTCTAAACTAGTGAATGAATAAGAGATACGACACCAGGGGAGGCGGGGAGCGAATGTCCACTAATTTGCACGAACCCTTCCCAGACAGCGCGCACGTGAACAAACAAAACAAAACAAAAACATTTCCCTGCAAGACTAAACAGAGATATTGACAAACATTCGGGTAAGATACAGGTAACAAACACTTATACCTTTTAGTTTCTATTTATTTCCATCGTGACGTCCACTTTATTATTTTTCCAACAAATATTTTAAGAGGTAAGGTTGGGGGTATACGCTATAGCTGCGTGTGGCCGCGGTGCTCATCTCCGTCGTAATGGCCCTTGAGTCTGTGGTGGCAATGACCCATCAACCCGGGAAGCAGGGCAGGTGTGACATCCGGGTTACCACAGTTTACCTTCCCAAGGTTTTCCAAGGTATCCATTTTCGACCATCCTAAAAGGGAGGATGAACGCTGGGTGGGCTATACACGGACTGCCCGGGCATGGGGTTGGAACACAAACCCGCAGACTCGTAGCTAGGCACGGTAATCACTGCACCGCGTAGACAAACTGACACTTGATGATGCTAAGTGACACTAAATGAAAGTTAAATGATAACTAGATGAAACGAAACGACAAGTAGATGACATAAAATGATTTAAAATTATACAAAATAACAGAAAACTATGAATAAATCATACGAAATTATACGAAATGCCAGTAAATTACACTAAAGGGAGGAGCGTGTACCAGATGACTCGCGTGGCGTATGAAACATGAGCCCTGAATGTATAAGTGATATAAATGATGAACGATGAAGTGAGAACAGTAGAATGACACAAAGGAAGGCGCACAAAGGAAATAAAAGAGAACAGTAAATAGGGAGAGGGGGAGAAGGAGGAGAAAGAGGAGGAGAAAGAGAAGGAGGAAGAGGAGGAGGAGGAGGAGGTGGAGGAGGAGGGGGAGAAGGAAAAGAAGGAGAAGGAGGAACAGGAAGAGGAGCAATGAAGATATAAATAGAGCAAGAGAGAGAGAGAGAGAGAGAGAGAGAGAGAGAGAGAGAGAGAGAGAGAGGTGGAGAGAGAGAGAGAGAGAGGAGGAGGAGGAGGAGAGAGAGAGATAGAGAGAGAGAGAGAGAGAGAGAGAGAGAGAGAGAGAGAGAAATTTACCTGTTTCTTCTTTCTCCAAGTAAGTCTTGGAATTATAAGAGGTGACTTTACCTGGTGACGTTAATTAGAGGACTGGTAAGAGGTATGAGAGAGAGAAGAGAGAGAGAGAGAGA
Organism: Eriocheir sinensis; assembly: GCF_024679095.1. NCBI lineage: Eukaryota > Metazoa > Arthropoda > Malacostraca > Decapoda > Varunidae > Eriocheir > Eriocheir sinensis. Next base: position 10,993,757 of record NC_066552.1, read on the forward strand.
GAGAGAGAGAGAGAGAGAGAGAGAGAGAGAGAGAGAGAGAGAGAGAGAGAGAGAGAGAGAGAGAATTATTATCTTCTAAACCCCACAAAATCCTTAACTAACACCAAACTCTACTTAATTCTCCCAAAACAACATAAAAATTCTCATTAAAACTTCTTCAGTAAACCTTAAACCAAAAAAAAAAGTGAAATCCAGACCATATAATTAGAAAAAAAAACGACGAAAAAACGAATCACACTCAACATACAAGAGAATTTCATATAAAGTCTACTATATCGAGGTCGCGGGAAGCTCGGATAACAGGGAAACCGGATATTGGGGGTCGTAATACCGAGAGTGAGAGCGTCTTGAAAATCCGGATAATCGAGGGTCAGAATAATGGGACTGGTATGGGTGGGGCGGGTCGCGAAATGAAATACTCCGGTTAATAGGATAATGGGCAGTGTGTGACATAGGAGAGTGTGGTGGTGTTAATGGTGTTGGTGGTGTTGGTGGTGGTTGTGGTTGTGGTGGTGGTGGTGGTGGAGGTGGTAGTGGTGGTGATGGTAGAGGTGGTGGTGGTAGTGTTGTTGTTGGTGGTGGTGGTGATTGAGATTGTGGTGGTGGTGATAAGAACATAAGAACATAAGAACTTAAACCTGTTGCATTCATCTAGCACTCTATTGTTAAACCAGTTCTTGCCTATGTCTTTGTTGAATCTGAATTTATCTAACTTAAAACCATTGCTACGTGTCCTGCTTGGTTCTTTGGTAGTGGTTACGTGGCGGTGGTGGTGGTGGTGGTGGTGGTGAAGAAGCAGATGAAAAAGAAACAAAGAAAGGAAAGGAGGAAAGAAGAAAACAAAGAATAAAAAAGAAAAAAAAGAAGAGGACGAAGAGGAAAAAAAGAAAAAGAAAGAAAAAAGAAAGGTTGAAAAGTTGTAATCGTAAAAATAGGAATAAAAAATGTAGTTGCAGCAGAAGTAGTAGTAGTAGTAGTAGTAGTAGTAGTAGTAGTAGTAGTAGTAGTAGTAGAGAGAGAGAGAGAGAGAGAGAGAGAGAACAGTGAGAGAGAGAGAGAGAGAGAGAGAGAGAGAGAGAGAGAGAGAGAGAGAAGGGGGAGGAGGACAGAATCAACAACATGCTCTGATGTAACATTCATCTTGGTCTAAAGGGGCCGAGGAGGGCTAACTAATCTAACTTTTAACCTCTCTCTCTCTCTCTCTCTCTCTCTCTCTCTCTCTCTCTCTCTCTCTCCATTTACTGTTAGCCTTTTCTCTACGTCTGACAGCAAAGTGAACCGATGAATGATGTAAGAGGAGGAGGAAGAGGAGGAGGAGGAAGAGGAGGAGGAGGAGGAGGAGGAGGAGGAGGAGGAGGGAAGGTAAGTCGCTTGATTCCTGTTACCTTGAATTACCTTACTGACGTTGCGTGATGGACAGGTAAGGGAGGGATGGGAGGTAGGTAAGTAGGTAGGTAGGTAGGGAGGGAGGGAGGGAAAGAGGATAGGATTAAAGGTAAGGAGGATGAGATGGAGGGAGGTAGAGACAAAAAAAAATAATCCTCGTCATAAAAAAAAACAGAAAAAAAAATTACGAGAGGGATGAAAGGAGGAAAAAAAGAGGTCAATAAACTCTGATATACAAGAAAACTAATGGAAATAATGAAAAATAATGGAAATGTAGGAATGAAGGAAGGGAGGGAGGAAGGGAGGAAAAGATTTAAAGTAAGGAGGAAAAGGAAAGAAAATGAAAAGATAGAAGAAAAAAAAATGTCCCTGTAACAAAAACAAAAAAGGAGAGAGAGATGAAAGGAGAAAAAAGAAAGGAGGAAAGGGGATTAGGGGAGAAAAGATAGGAGGGAGAGAAAGTGGTGAATAAAGACTGATACAAAAGAAAAGAAAGAAAATAACAAAGAAAATAAAGGAAATGGAAGAAATCTTGTTCGGAGAGAGAGAGAGAAAAAGATGAGAAAGAGGAACAGGAAAAGGGAAACGAAAGACAGGATGGAAAAAAAAGAAAGTAGAATTAAAAAGGATGAAAATAAACTAATACATAAGAAAACAAATAAAAATAACACGGAAAATAAAGGAAATGGAAGAAATCTTATTCGGAAAGAGAGAAAAAATATGAAAAAGAGGAACAAGAAGAGGGAATGAGACACGAGGGACAAAATGAAAGGAGAAAAAGAGAAAGAAGAAAAAAAGGGTTGAATAAAAAAAAACAAATAAAAGAGAAAATAAAAAAAATGAAAGAAATCTTGTTCCGAGAGAGAAAAAAAGATGAAAAGGAGGAAGAAGAAAGAGGAAACAATGGACACGGAAAAAGAGACTTGGGAAAGGAGAAAGGAGGAAAAAAGGGATAAAATGATACATAGGAAAACAAATGATAATAAGAGAGAAAGTAAAGAAAATGGAAATCTTGTTCGAAGGGTGAAAAGAATGAAAAAGAGGAACAGGAAAGAGGAAACGAGAGCTACGAGGAAAAAAGGAGGAAAAAGGGATGAAGAAAGACATTGAAAAAAAAAATACTAACACAAAGTAAAGAAAAAAGATATCTTGTTCGCAGAGAAATAAAAAAAAGAAAAAAAAAGGAACAGAAAAGAGGAAACGAGAGACAGAAGGGGTAAAAAGAAATGAGAAAGAAGAGGAGAAAAAAAGAATGAGTAAAGAAAACAAAAAGAAAACAAATAACAGAAAATAAAGAAAACAAAAATCTTGTTCGTAGAGAGAAAAAGATGAAAAAGAGGAACAGGAAAAGGGAACGAGAGACAGGAGGAAAAAAAAAGAAAAAGAGAAAGAGAAAAATGGTTCCCTTCCGTTTTCTCTTTCCTCGATAGATAGAGATAGATAGAGAGAAAGATAGATAGATAGATAGATAGATAGATAGATAGATAGATAGATAGATAGTAGATAGATAGAGAGAGAGAGAGAGAATAACAACAGGAAGCCATTGCAACAAACCAGTCTCTCTCTCTCTATCTTTATCATTGGACATTATCGTACGTCAGACAACAAAGAAAGAAGTCGAGGGTTTGATAATTTATTGTAATGTCGACGAAAACATACAAAAAGAGAAAATTCAAACTCTCTCTCTCTCTCTCTCGTTGGCAGCCCCCCTGAGAGACAGACAGGCCGAGAACGAGGTAAGTTTACAAGGAAAGTTTACACAGAAAGTTTACGTGACTGATTAAAAGCATCATCTGGTGGTTGGGCTCGGAAGGAAAACAACTTCCTTTACGAGAAACAGAGAAATTGAGGGCGTTAGACACACAGAGAAGTAGAAATAAAGAGAGAGAAATAGTTAGAGATATATAATGTGTATATATTGTCTGTTTCTGGTGACTAAGCTTGGAGATAAAACAACAGAGAGATAAAAAATAGAGATAAACAGAAAAAAAAAGAGATATATAAGATTTACATTGTCATTTCCGGTAGCCAAGTTGAAGGCAAAACGTCAGTCTTCACTTGAGATAGAGAAGGAGAGACAGAGAGAGAGAGAATTAGACATAGAGAAACTGAAATAGAGATAAAGACAGTGAGATAAAAAAAAGAGTGATAGACAGCGTTAGACAAATATATAAATTGAAATAGAAAGTGATTATATATATATATATATATATATATATATATATATATATATATATATATATATATATATATATATATATATATATATATATCTATATATATATTACGGCACAGAGAGCAACTCAAGGACAAGAAAAAAAAAAAAAGCCCGCTAACTGTTGCTCTCATATAGCATAGAGTATAGAAGTAAAGAGTGGCCAAAAGAGGTCAATTTCGGGTGGAGAGGTGTCTTGATACACTCTTCTTGAAAGAGGTCAAGTCATAGGCAGGAGCAAATACAGACGAAGGAAGACTGTTCCAGAGTTTACCAGTGAAGGGGATGAAAGAATGGAGATGCTGGTTAACTCTTGCATAAGGGGTTTGGACAGTATAGGGATGAGCATGAGTAAAAAGTCGTGTGCAGCGGGGCCGCGGGAGGGGGAAGGGATGCAGTTAGCAAGTTCAGAAGAGCAGTCAGCATGAAAATATCGATAAAAGATGGAAAGAGATGCTACATGGCGGCGGAATATAAGAGACAGAAGGCTGTCAGTAAGAGGAGGAGAGCTAATGAGACGAAGAGCCTTAGACTCCACTCTGTCCAAAAGAGCTGTGTGAGTGGAGCCCCCCCACACGTGAGATGCATACTCCATACGAGAGAGATATAGAGAGAGCGTTAAAGAGATAGAGAAATTGAATACAGATAAACACAGTGAGATGAGGAAAATTAGACTGGTAGAGGTAGAGAGGTGAAGAAAGATAGGAAAAGAAAAAGGGAGAGTATTTTTTTGTTTATTTTTAGTTTGTTTGAATTTCATCTTTTCGTCTATTCTCTTTATTTTATTTTATGTTTATCTGTTGGTATGTGTTGTGTGCGAGTGTGTCTGTCTGGTATGTTTGTCTGCCTGTCTATCTGTCTTTCCACCTGTCTGTGCTTCTATTTGTCTGTCTGTCTGTCTTTCTCGTTTGTTGGAGCATGAGTTGTCTATTTTCTTTCTTTCTGTCTTCTTTCTTCATTTTCCTTATTTCGTTTTCTTATAGTTTTGTTTTGTTTCCTTGTTTTCTTCTTTATTCACCCTCCATCTTCCCCATCATCCTCATCATCTGTTCCCTTCCCTTCCTATAATCCTTCCTTTTGATGCCCACTCAATTACTCTACTTTTCTCATCTTCCCCCCCCCCCCTTCCTCCTCCTCCTCCTCCTCCTCATCCTGCGCCTCCTCCTCGCCTGACCTCATCTCCTAAGTAACTTTTGATCAACTCACGCACGCCAGCAACAAATAAATACAAATCTTCTTGTTTCTAATTCCACTTCAACCTGTTGCTAAAGGTCGTGTGTGTGTGTGTGTGTGTGTGTGTGTGTGTGTGTGTGTGTGTGTGTGTGTGTGTGTGTGTAAACTGCGTAATCCAATTTTGTCTTTCTCTTTTTTTTCTTTTTTTTTTTTGTTCGCAGATTCGTAAAAGTAAATAAAAAAATATCTAAATAAATATATAAATAAATAAATAAACAAACAAATGAAAGATGGATACGCCCACGAGGACACACACACACACACACACACACACACACACACACACACACACACACACACAAGATACGACCCAGGAGAGATAAAAAGGATGACATAAAAGACACTGATGAAAATAAATTGTGGGTAAAAGAAGAAATAACGAACAGGAAACCGGAGACAGGGAAGTGAAAGAGGAAGAAATAAGAGAGAAAAGAATAGAAAAAAAGCAATAAAAATGACTATAATTATGGAAACCAGGAGAGAGAAACAATACCTTACCAGGAAAACAAATGACGGAGAACACAACGAAAAAAAAATGTTGCCAGATGTTAAAAAAATCAAACAAAGAAAATAATGATACAAACCATCCTGCCAATGTCGAAGAAAAATAATGATTAATAATAAAAAAAAACTATAACAGATGAACGAATGAAATATGTAAACGAATTTACAAAATTGATAAATGCGGTTAAAATATGTAAACAAATCCCCGCAGAAATCAAAGGATTTATAATAAAAAATAAAACAAAAAATTAACGAAAATACTGACAGCAAGGAGAAAATATATCGGTAATCGAAGCGGGAAAAAAACAGACCATAAAGAAAATATAAATTAAATAAGAAAACAAAATGATAACTACAAAAAACAAATGAAGAAAAAACAAGTGATAGCAAAAATAATGACAGGGAGGAAGAAATTACCCCAGTAAACGACCCAAACAAAAACAGATAATAGACAGAAAAATAACGACGAAACAAGGAAGAGAAATGAAACAAAATGAAGACCTTACCGAATGAATGAAAGATGGTCAGCATGGGGGATGAAATAACCTGCGTACGGAGAGAAAAATGAAAAAAATAATGATGAAATAAAACAAAGTTAATGGAAATACTTAAAATAAACAGATAAGAAAATAAAGAAATAATCAAATTCAGTAAAATATAATTCAAAAAGAAAAAAGGGGGAATGAGGATCAGGATTAGAGAAAATAATTCATAATCCAGCAGAAGAAGGCTTAGCTAGAATGAAAAAAATGACAGGAGTTTTAAAAGTAGAGAAAATATAAAAGAGGGCAACAATTTTAAAAATAAATCAGAAGAATCAACAGAATAATATAAAAATGGCTTAAACAAGAGAAACATATTTCAGGTTTAAAAAGAGAAAAATAATATATATTTTAGTTGGAAATGGTTTAAATAGGAGAAAATATTTAAGTTTTGATATGTAAGAAAATTAAGAAAATTAGCTCAATGTAATGATTTATATGATTTAAAAATGATATGCTGCTTGATAAAAACACCGTTAATACAATATGGACTGAAAACAAATGAAAACAACAAATTAGTGAAAGTTTAAAGAGTTCGTGATGGAATAATATTATAAAATAAACTTGCAAATCACTGAAAAACACAAAACAAAACAATTACTAAAGTTTTAATAAAGAGAAACGAATAAAAAACAACTTGAAAACATTAAGAAAAGCAAAATGATTAGGAAAGTTAAAATAGGGGGAAAATATCATTAACGTAATAATATTCAGATAATAATGCTACAAATATAAATAAAAACTGGGATCGCAAAATAACAAAAAGATCAAATCATGCAAATCATTATAATTCATTAACAGGAAAACAAAAACAAAAAAAGACAAAACACAAGTAGGAGCAACAAAAGACGCTAAAGCAAATCATGATTCACACAAAATAAGAAAACAAAAAACAACAAAGAGGCAAACATGAAAATAATAAAACAAGGATGCAAATAAAAAATACCAAATGTGCAGGAAAACTCAAAACAACTGAGAAAAACAAAATGAGACAGACTTAAAAAAAAATGCATGCTAGAAAATGACACAGCAAATAGAAATTAACCAAAAAAGAGCAAAATAAAGAAAGTTAAAATACGAAGGAAACAAATACGAAGATAAGAAAATAGAGGAATCAAGTTAATTGGAAAAAAAGGCATAATAAATAGGCAAATAAAGGGAAGATAAAAGGCTTATAGGTATATAAAGGGTAGGAAAAAGAAAAATACAATTGAAACAGGCAAAGAAAAAAATAATCATGTGAAAAGGAAAATATAGAAATAAAAAAAGTAAAAAAATGCAAACAAACAACCAAAATAAACCAAGCAAAACAAATCAAGCAAACAACAATAAAACAAGATAATCAAGGAAGGCTAAAACAAACACAAGCAAATAAATGAAGAGTTGGAGAAAAAAAAGAAAAAAAGTAGATAAAAGAAAACGAATCACAGTGCAGGCAATACAAAAATAAAGAAAAATAATGAAATGAATAAACAAGAAGAAAACGCATGAAAAAATAAAATAATGATGAAGAGAAACAAAAAACCGTAAAAAAAGCAAGAAAAAAGAAGGAACATAAAAAAAAGAAAAACAGACAAAAGAGGAAGGGGAAGAACGTTACGAAACAGGAAAAAAAGAAAAAAATAGGAAAAAAAGAGAAAGAGGATAAAAACTTACTGACCTTGTTGTTTCGCGTGACAGCAATGGAGAGATGGAGGGAGGGAGGGAGGGAGGGGAAGGGAGGGGCATCGGAATGGAATATAAAAAGGAAGGGAGAGGACAAGAAGGGGACCATAACACGCACACACACACACACACACACACACACACACACACACACACACACACACACACACACACACACAGACACCAAAACCAAACACAAAAACAAACATAAATGGAATAACCGGAACTCAACATGTAGGATTATATTTTTAGAGAGGAATTAATTAGTTTGTCACCTGCATCACCCCTCCTGTCTACCTGTACCCCCTCTCCCCCCTCCCCCCGTGTCATGATACCTACCTGAACTGATTTACCTCATAATTTACCTGTCTAAATAATTGCATTGTGTGTTAAACGGACTGGCCACGAATTTGTTTCCCATTAATTAAACTTTTTCGCCAACAAACAAACACATAAACACTCTCTCTCTCTCTCTCTCTCTCTCTCTCGGTCATAAAATATTGAAGATTTATGAGACTTCTTACAAAGCACTTTTATCCTGATGTCTGACGTATATATGCGAGAGAGAGAGAGAGAGAGAGAGAGAGAGAGAGAGAGAGAGAGAGAGAGGATTTACATAGAAAATCAGACATTAATCAGAAGACTCCAAAACGTTGCATTTCTACTTTAGTTGATATTAAGTTGAAGGAAGTGACGGTCGAGCTTATTTTTGAAGGAGTCAATCGTGTTACACTGGATCACTGACGGTGGAAGCTTATTCCATTCTCGCACTACAACGTTGGTGAAGAAAAATTTGGTGCAGTCTGAATTTACTTGTCTACATCTGAGTTTTACACCATTGTTCCTCGTGCGCAAAGTGTCATCGATCATAAACAATGTTGATCTGTCTACATTCGTGAAACCATTAAGTATTTTAAAACATTCGATCAGTTTTCCTCGGAGGCGACGTTTCAAGAGAGAACATGTTGAAAGCCTTTCTTCGTAGGATTTGTTGCGCAAGGAAGGGATCATTTTTCGTTGCCCGACGCTGAACACCTTCTAATTTAGCAATATCCTTTGCATGGTGGGGAGACCAAAACTGTACCGCATATTCCAAGTGGGGTCTGACTAAACTGTTGTAGAGCGGGAGTACTACATCTTTATTCTTGAATACAAAGTTTCTTTTAATGAAGCCCAACATTCTGTTCGCTTTATTTGCTGCATCGATGCATTGCTGTGAGAATTTGAGGTTTGACGCGATTGTGACCCCCAAGTCTTTGACGCATTGAACGCTTTTGAGTTTAACGCCGCGCATTTCGTATTCAAACTTCTTATTCCTCGTTCCAACTTGAAGGACCTGGCACTTGTCTACGTTAACTCCCAGGCATCTCCCATCTATCCGACCAAGTTGAAATTTTGTGCAAATCCTCGTCTTCGTCAGTGAGAACCGAGTTGCCAATCTTTGTGTCGTCTGCAAATTTACTAATGCGGTTATTGAGTCCAACATCCACGTCGTTGATGTAAATAATGAAGAGCACAGGCGCCCACTCTGAGTTAAATCCGTCAATCACTACTCTTTGTTGTCTGTTGCTCAACCAATTCGCGATCCATTGGTTTACTTGACCGTCAATACCTATTTGCTTTAATTTGTAAAGTAATTTATGATGCGGGACTTTATCAAACGCTTTCTGGAAATCAAGATAGACTACGTCCAGTGATTTGGTTACGTCATAAACAGTGAAGAGGTCGTTATAAATGGTTAATAGGTTTGATATGCAGGATCTTTTGTTTCGGAAGCCATGTTGTGAGTCCCCAATCAATGAGTGGCTTTCAAGGTAATTCACAATTTTGTCTCTAATTATGCCCTCAAGTAGCTTACCTACAACCGAAGTTAGACTAATGGGCCTGTAATTACCTGGTACTTTTTTGTCTCCTTTCTTGAAAATCGGTGTCACGTTAGCCTTTTTCCAATCTGAAGGGACGATGCCTTGTCGCAAGGACATATTGAATACGGTTGTGAGGAAGGAGAGTATTTCGCTCTTTTTCTTTCAGCAGAGTTGGATATACTTTGTCAGGTCCAGGACTTTTATTTGTTTTAAGTGAATGGAGAGCTTTAAGGACTTCATCGGTTGTTATTTCAAAACTAGGCAATGAATGCTCGAGATTTACAATAGTACTGGTGTTGGTGGTAGCGAGAGGAAGACTGTTAGTATTAAACACCGAGGAAAAGTAATTGTTTAAGAGGTTTGCAATGTGTTGGCTGTCAGTCACTAGTGCACCGTCGCTGTTTGTTAAAGGTCCAATACCACTTTTGATCGCCTTTCTGTTGTTTATGTAACTGAAGAAAGATTTCGGATTATTTTTACAGTTGGCTGCAATATTTTCTTCGTATCTACGCTTTGCCTGACCTACTAGTCTTTTTACTCGTCGCCTGGCATCATTATAAAGTCTAATGTTTCTTTAACCTGTAAAACAATTTTCTCTCATTGACTGATTGTTTAATTTCGCTATTAAACCACGGTGGGCTTTATTAGTGTTAATTCGCTTCGCACAAGGGGACGAATGTGTTCTGCTGAGTGAGTAAGTGATTTAGCCAGGCTTCCTCTACGTTGCCGTCATCTGATAGTTGTATTTCTGTTAGTTTTTTCTAAGTTAGCTCTTTGAAATTGGGCACCTTTACTTTATTTTCAGTCACTGATGATTGAGCTTTAATGTCGACGCGCACTAATTTATGATCGCAAGAACCGAGGTGTTCTCCTACCGTGACACTACTGATTAGGTTATCTTGGGTCGTTATAACAAGGTCGAGTATATTATTTTGTCGAGTTGGCTCAGAAACCATTTGGCTTAGATAATTTTCTTCTAGAAATTGATCATTCTATGTGACTCGCCTTCTGTACCTGACAGTGTCGCCCAGTCGATATGGGGAGGTTAAAGTCTCCTAATATCAGTGAGTCGCTGTTATTAAGTGACTGCCTTAAGACGCTGTACATTTCAAGGTCGTCATCGAGTGATTGCAGGTCTGTAGGTGACAGATATATTTGTTGACTTTGCAATGTTTACTCGCACGCACAAATGTTCAACGTTACTGTGTTTTGTCAGTGGGTTGCAAAGAGAGAGAGAGAGAGAGAGAGATGGAGAGAGTGAGAGAGAGAGAGAGAGAGAGAGAGAGAGAGAGAGAGAGAGAGAGAGAGAGAGAGAGAGAGAGAGAGAGAGAGAGAGAGAGAGAGGGGAAAAAGTGAGAGAATTGCAAGTGATTTGTGTGGATTGGAATAAGGGGGAAGAGAGGGAAATGAGAGGCGAAAGAGAGGGGAGAGAGAGAGGGGAGAGAGAGGGGAGAGAGAAAAAGAGGGGAAGCTTACACCTCCCCTCTTTTATATGGTCATAGCAAAGTGAGTGAGCGAGTGAGAGTGTGAGTGAGTGAGTGGGTGAGAGAGAGAGAGAGAGAGAGAGAGAGAGAGAGAGCACGCACTCTTAATTAATGTGCACGAAGATTATAACTAGAACGGAGAAGGTCACGATGGATTCTCTCTCTCTCACACACACACACACACACACACACACACACACACACACACACACACACACACACACACACACACACACACACACACACACACACACACACACACACACACAATCAACAAAGTGTATAGTGAAGGAAACTTTGGAGGGAAGGAAACATACATAACAATATAAAGGAAACGTCTTCCTTCCTTCCTTCCTTTCTTCCTTCTTTTCTTCTTATTTTCATTTCTCTAACATTTCTGTCTTTCGTCCCGCCTTCCTTTCTTTATTGTTTTATCCGTTTTCCTTTCTTCGTCTTCCTTTAAATTTTAAGTCCTGTTTTTTCCTTTTTCCTTCTTTCTTTATATTTTTCCTCATTTCCTTTTCTTTCTTCCTTCCTTCCTTCCTTCCTTCTCTCCCTCTAGTCTTGCTCTCGCTTGCATTACGATACAATGATGCGGAAAGAAGATTAAGACAAACACAGGAGGAAGAAGAGGAGGAGGAGGAGGAGTAGGAGAAGGAGGTTCATTAAACTCTTCATGTACTAAGATTAGGTTGGGGAGGTCAGTTGGGGAGGAAAGTTTAGCCCAATTGGGGAAGTGAGGCGTGGTTGTAGGTGTGAGTGAAGTGGCGGGGAGAGATGGGGAGGTGAAGGGGGAGAGAGCAGGTGGGAGGTGGTGAGAAATGGATGCGAGGTGGTAAAGAGTTGGAGATGAAGTTAAATAAAGGATGAAAAAGAAGAAGGTAGGAAGACATAAGAGGGTGAGAAGATGACAAGAGAAAACATGGGAGGAAAGAAGGAAAAAGATAGAGAATTATCATTATAGAAGATTGTAGGCACTGATGTATATAATGTAATAGGAAGGTAATGACTGTAAGTGCCGAAACGCAAGCTCTGTAAGACGCCACTGGGTGTTAAGATGAGCTAGATTGTTGTTAAGCGGCTCTGACTTTATATAATCACCATAGAACATTCTTATACACATTAGTGCTTAACAAGATGAGAGAAGTTTGAAAGGAGAGACAGCAAGAAACAACATGATGAAGGAGGAGCAAGAGGAGGCGTAAGAGGAGAAAATTGAAAGAGGATGAGAGGAGGTAAAGAGTTAGAGAGCAAAGGGATTTGAACGTGGATAAAGACAAGCAAAGGAAGGTAGGAGAAGATACTAAAGGGATGGAAAGATAGTGGAAAGAGGAGAAAAAAGGAAGAAGAGAGAGAAGAAACGGGAGAATTTATTTGAAGATGAAATGAAAAAGAAAACACAACATAAGAGAACATGAAAAAGAAAGAGGAGGAGGAGGTGAAGGATGAGGAGGAGGTAAGAAGAGGATGAAGGCAGGTAAGGAGTTAAAGAGAAGTGGGAATCGAAGTTGGATGAAATTATGTAAAACAGGGAAAGGAGGCAAGAAACGATGATAGGAGTGCGGGAAGAAGATGGGAGGAGGAGGGAAAATGCAGAAGTAGAGGGAAGGGGAGTAAATTTTAGAAGATGGAAGAGAGAGAGAGAGAGAGAGAGAGAGAGAGAGAGAGAGAGAGAGAGAGAGAGAGAGAGAGAGAGAGAGAGAGAGAGAGAGAGAGAGAGAGAGAAGAAAAAAGAACACGATGAAGGAGGAGGAGGAGGAAGAGGAGAAGGAAGGAAACGGTGAAAGAAAATATAACTTGATTTGTAACTTTTTCCCCAACTAGATCACAAGTTTATGATGCACAAGTTGGCCTTAATTCCTCCTTTTTTAGAGTTCCTTGCTTCTATATTGGGTCTGGTCTTAGCATATCTTCCTCAGGGTTTATGTATGGTTATGTTATGCGTTGGGGTCTGTTTGGGGTCTGTTTGGTCTGTTTGGGTCTAGCTGTGTCTTGAGGTCTGTTCGGGTCTGAGTCTATTTGTCTTAGGGTCTGTTTGGGTATAGTTGTCTCGAGTTCTGCTTTGGTCTGGCTTGCAATGTGGGGTCTATTTGGGTTTAGCTGTCTTGGGGTCTGTTTGGGTCTAGCTGTGTCTGGTTGAATTTGCTTGGGTCTAGTTGTCTTAGGATTTGTCTGGGTCTGTTTGGGTCTAGTTGTGTCTGGTTGATTCTGTTTGGGTCTAGTTGTCTCGGGGTCTGTTTGGGTCTATTTGGGTCTAGTTGTGTCTTGTTGATTTTGTTTGGGTCTAGTTGTCTTGGGGTCTGCTGGGTCTGTTTGGGTCTAGTTCTGTCTGGTTGAATCTGCTTGCGTCTAGTTGTCTTGGGGTCTGCTGGGTCTGTTTGGGTCTGGTTGATTCTGTTTGGGTCTAGTTGTCTCGGTGTCTGTTTGGGTCTGGCTTGGTATCTATCTGGTCGTGGGGTCTGGCCTGTCAAAAGTTAGTAATCACACACACTAATATACGTCAAACTTCTCTGCTTACTCAGGGCAGGATAAAATTGAAGTTGCAGCGGCTTCCCTTTCACTATAACTACTACTACTACTACTACTACTACTACTTCTGTTACTTTACTACCACTGACACCAATTCTATCATCATACAACTATTCTTTCACTATCTCATCTCTTCCTCATTCTGCTCCCAATCGTTTTCCTTTCATTCTTTTTCTTCTTTATCTTCTCTCCCTCCTCCCCCTCCTCTTCTTATCAGTCTTCTTCCTCTTCTTTCTTTTTCTCTTTCTTCTTCTTCTTCTTCTTCTTCTCCTTCTTTCTCCTCCTCCTCCTCCCCCTCCTCCTCCTCCTCTAACAACCCCTAACCAGCGAACAGCCATTAGGAAAACCATCCCGCGAAACGAGAGTCCGCGCAAGCAAACCAGTGAGCCGTGGACCAAGGTGATTGGTTGTCCGCTAAAGGAAACAACCAATAGGAGGCGCGGAATTTATAGAGACAATACGATCCTTCCTTTGTTTCTTCTCTTCATCCCCTCCCTCTCTCCTCCTCCTGTTCTTCCTCTTCTTCTGTTTCTTCTTCCTCTTCTCCTCAGTATCCCTCACAATCTTGTTTCTGATTGCTTTAGTGTGTGTGTGTGTGCGTGTGTGTGTGTGTGTGTTGTAGTAGTAGTAGTAGTAGTAGTGGTGGTGGTGGTAGTAGTAGTAGTAGTAGTAGTAGATGTAGTAGTAGTAGTAGTAGTAGTAGTAGTAGTAGTAACACAACAATCTTTCAGTAAGGGTTATCATTAATATTCAGTGCATGGCGGAGTGGGTTTGTGATACATCTGTGAGCATCAGAAATATTGGCCTCATGAATCTTTGAACGAAGGAAAACGGACCGCTCGTGCATAAAAAGCGGGGAGACTGAAGGAGATTGGAAATAACACAGAGCAAAGATGGAAAAACAGGAGAAAGAAATGGCGAGAAGGAAAGAAAGAGAGTGATCAAAGGGAGAAGATAAACGAAGAAAAGAAGACAAAAGGGACCTGATAAACAAGGGTAAAGAAGGGAAATCAAGGGATAAGGAAGGAAAAGCAGGAAAAATGAATGGCGAGAAAGTAAGAAAGTGATTAAATGAAGTTGAAAAAAAAAAGTAAGGAGGAGAAATAAGAGGAAACAAGAGAAACGAAGGTAAATTAGAGGGAAGGAATGAAAATCAGAAGAAAGAAAAGGCGATAAAGTAAACGTTGAAATGGAGGGTAAAAACAAGGAATGGAAGGAGAAATACAAAGAAAAAGAGCAAAAAAGGAAAGAAAGGAAAAGAAAAGGATATGGAAAATCAGGGAGAAGAAGGAAAATTAAAGGTTAAAGAAGAAAACAAGAGAAAAACAAGCAGATAAAGAGGACGTAAGAGAGAGAATAGAGGTGGAAGAAGGCAAATTAGAGGATAAGAGACATGATGAAAGAGAAAGGAAAAGCGAGTGAATTAGGAAGTGATGAAACAAAGGAAAAAACGGAGATAGGAAGGGAAAGGTAGGGAAGGGAAGGGAAAAACAAAGAAAGAAAGTGAAGGAGAAGCAAGGGTGAGGAAAATCAGGGAGAGGAGGAGCGGGGAGGATCAAGGAAGGGCGGGGAAGGGCGGGGAAGGGCGGGAAGGGGAGGGGAAGGGTGGGGAAGGGCGGGGAGAGGAGGGGAAAGGTGGGGAAGGATGGGGAAGGGCGGGGAAGGACTAGATGCCTCCCCGGGGCTCACGACTTGGCGGAAGGGAGCAAGAAAGACACAAACAAAGGATTAGCGACAAAAGCTCGGAAATTGACTTTGGTAGCGTCTCTCTCTCTCTCTCTCTCTCTCTCTCTCTCTCAGTTTAACCTCGATATAACCTCATCAATGTTTTTTTTTTGTTTTTTTTTTTTGTTTCCCGTTTCATACTTTTTTTAATACATTCTGAAATTCAATTAATCTTTGCTTCGACTTTCATTATTCACCTGTTCACTATTCAATTAAGTTCCCTTCTACCTGTGTGTGTGTGTGTGTGTGTGTGTGTGTGTGTGTGTGTGTGTGTGTGTGTGTGTGTGTTATTCATCTCCAGGTAAGGAGAAGGGGAAGGGAAGAGAAGAGAAGAGAAGAGAAGGGAAGGGAAGGGAAGGGAAATGAAGAGAAAGGAATAGAAAGGAATGGAAGAGAAAAGAAGAGAAGGGAAGGGAAGGGATTAGATGGGATAGGATGGGATGATTAGGAAATGGAAGGGAAGAAAACTATAGGAAAGAGAAGGGAAGGGAAGAGAAAGTAAGGAAGAGAAAGGAAAACGAAATGGGAAAGGTAAAACAAAAGAAAAAAAACAATAGGATAATACTAAGAAAAGGAATGCAGGAAAGAAAAAAACGAAAGTGAAAAAATAAATTGATAGAGTAAAAAAAAGAATTGCAGAGGAGGAGGGAGGGAGAGATCAGAAGGAGAGGACGGAGAGAAGAAAGATAAAGCTAAGAAAAAGAAAAATAGAGGAATGGAAGAGGAAACAACATGAACGTAGGATAGATAAATAGATACAGATAGATAAAAAGGGAGACAAATACACACACACACACACACACACACACACACACACACACACACACACACACACACACACACACACACACACACACACACACACACACACACATAGATAGACCATCATATTTAAACAAGCTCACCCTTAACCTTTTTCGGGTCACTGGATGAAAGAAAACGAAATCATAACAATTCCGTTTACTGAGAATTATGAGTCAAAAGAAAATATAAAACACTTTGTTCCTTAAAGTCACGAGCGGGTACTTGAGAGAGAGAGAGAGAGAGAGAGAGAGAGAGAGAGAGAGAGAGAGAGAGAGAGAGAGAGAGAGAGAGAGAGAGAGAGAACATATATAATTCAGA
>NC_066552.1:11015026-11030026 GCF_024679095.1 Eriocheir sinensis
AGAGAGAGAGAGAGAGAGAGAGAGAGAGAGAGAGAGAGAGAGAGAGAGAGAGAGATTTAAACATTTTTGCTAATTGTTGGACTAGATTTTGTTTGACAGAATGACACTGAAATCAGGACAAGTGACAAGAGGAGTATTATTGGTTTGTTAACACACACACACACACACACACACACACACACACACACACACACACACACACACACACACACACACACACACACACACACACTGACCTTTCCCCCCGCCCTCCATTACACACGCTCACCTACTCCTCCTTAATTAATGTAAATCTCTCTTGTTTACCTGTCAGTGCCCATCAGGTGAGCGCGCGGCCAATCTTATTACCTGCCATTATCACACTCCGGGCCCTCGACATCCTGCTAATTAGCGACCGAGGTGTGTAAATCCGCCTGACAGTTAAGGACGGTTGTAACTCTACGGTCGCTTTCAGCCGCGTTTCATTACACGTTTTGTTGATCTTGGCAAAAACTACGTTCGGAATTGAGACATAAAGGAGAAGACATACGAAAATATTATGTGGATGAGTAAAGTATATACATTTACGAGACTTGGTGCGTAAATGAAGGTTAAGGAGAAAAAAGTATGGAAGATTGATAGACGTATGAATTTCACCTTAATATAACGTTTTCGAAATGATACCGAAGAAGAGTGTAAAATAAAACTGGTAAGCGGGAGATGCATAACGGAAAATGAGAATAGAGAAGGTGAAAAAATAATAACGATGTCTGAAGATGTAATGTACGAAAATACTCACTATACGTGTCTTTACTTTCTCTAGTTATACGTTTCCGCTATAACGATAAACATAGAAAGAGTGAACCTTTCCTTCCACCACTTTCATCTTACTCCATGAAGACGAGTTGTAAATTAAATGCATATAAGAGAAATGCAAAGAAAAGAAGAAGACATAATATGGAAAAAAGAAAGATCACTAACTTTTCGAATAATTATAAAAGAGGATTCGCAACATGTATAAATAAATCCTTCATCCTAATTCAATAACGCTAGCAACATGAGCTTCGTAAAAGACAAAAAAAAAGTTGAAGTAATTCCTTGCTGAAATATGTCGCAAGTCTGAAATATAACTCCAACACGAAAGAGAAATATTTAATGCGCGCGTGATTCCCCCGGAGAGGAGGAGGAGGAGGAGGAGGAGGGGGAGAGAGAGAGAGAGAGAGAGCAGGAGGATACAATACAGGGAGGAAAAGAAAAAATATAGAAAAGAAAAGATGATGAAAAAGGAGAGATTACGAAGAGAGATTAAGGAGAGGAAGAGATACATAGGAAGATATATAGAAAGACAGATAGGGAGATATAAAGAAAAAATAACAAAGGGAAAGACATACACACACACACACACACACACACACACACACACACACACACACACACACACACACACACACACACACACACACACACATCACTCCCTTTGAAGGACTAAGAGCAAGGATAAGCGTGATGGATGACCAAAGGAAAGGAAGGGTCAAAGGTCATCCCAGGTGTAACCTCGACCTCCTCCTCCTCCTCCTCCTCTTCCTTCTCCTCTTCCTTCTCCTCCTTCTCCTCCTTCTGCTCCACATTTCAGTTCTAATCACGTATGACCTTTGCTCGTGTGGGTGTGTGTGTGTGTGTGTGTGTGTGTGTGTGTGTGTGTGTGTGTGTGTGTGTGTGTGTGTGTGTGTGTGTGTGTGTGTGTGTGTGTGTGTTTTCATCTCCATTTTTTTGCTCCTTTTTTATTTTTCTGGTTTCGTTTTTTGTACATTGATGACAAACCGCAGGAATAAAACACCTTTCTTCATTTCTTGTTCCATTCGTTCCTCCAGAAAAGTTTTAAAACGATAAAAAAGAAACACCACAACATAAACTAACACGTAACACATAGCGGAGTGAAAGGTAATATAATGATAAATATATAAATCACAACATAACAACATGGAAAAACAAATTAATAAGTATACATGAAATAAGAAAGCATGAATACATCGATAATAGAAGAAAAAAAAATACACAGTGAGAATAAGCGACGAATTTCAAGCCGCTAAAGGACAAAAGTGAAAAGCAAAGCGAAGTAAGAATTCTTTTAGGCAAATCCGGGTTGTGCTCTGGGCGGGGGTGTTGTTGTTCTTTTGGGAAAGCGTTCGGGGAGTACAACTTTTGTTTTTCTATTTTACCGCCGCAAAAATATATCGAAAGGAAGGTAAAAATTCTTCTCTTTACTTTTACGAGAGTCAGAGAGAAAGGGAAAGAGAAAAAGAGAAAAAATGTGATACCGGCATACCAATAAAAAATACATTCACCCTTGAATGATTGAAGTCAGCCACACATATATTCACACGCACACACACACACACACACACACACACACACACACACACACACACACACACACACACACACACAGAAAGCAGAAAACACTTGAACAAAAGAAAGACAAAAAGAAACGAAATACGTGACAACAAGGAGGCCAAATAAGGAAAAGAAAAATGAAACACGGCATAAAAAGACTAACAAAGCTGATTGAGGACGAAACAAGCACAAAATAACACTTGAACACACACACACACACACACACACACACACACACACACACACACACACACACACACACACACACACACACACACACAGTCATACAAAGAGACGCACAAAATCAATAAGGCAAAATAAACGAAAGAAAAAAAGAACAAAAGCACACACAGACACGAAATGACATAGACAGAACGAGAAACAGACAGCAACACAAAGAGAAGCGAAAAGGTCCCACCACACAGACACACAGATGAGTAAAAGCACAGACACGCAGAAACACAAAATCACACACAAAGAATGAAGAAAAAGACAGAAAGAAGCAAAAAAAAAGTGAGAAAATACGCATACACTCGAACTAATGCAATTTCAGCCACACGTGAATAAAACACACACCGGCAGACGAATGAAGTGGATTACCAAATAGTTTCGGTGGACTATGCCCCATCTTCAGTGGTTCCTTCATTCCACTGAACATGATGACTGTGTACACTGAATCTGTTTGGCAGGTATACATCTTCCGTCTGCTAGAGTTGGTTTTATTCGCATCAAGAAGAACACATCAGAATAATTATCCCAGTCTACAGCCACACACACAGAAACACACACAGACACACGCAGACAGGACGAAAAAAGATAGATACAAAGAGAAGCGAGGAGATGCCATCACGCAGACACACACTGAACAGAAGCACACACATACAAACACACACACACACACACACACACACACACACACACACACACACACACACACACACACACACACACAGACACACAGGCATACACACACATAATTAAAAAAAAGACAAAGACACAAAGAGAAGCGAAAAAAACCACCACACAGACACTCACTGAACAAAAGTACAACCACACACATACACACGCGCGCACACACGCACACACGCACAGACAAATGAACAAAAGCACACACGCACACACACAGACACACACACACACTGACACACAAAACCACACCGACAGGATGAGATAAAAGACAGAGACACGGAAAGAAGCATGAGAAGCCACCGCCACACCGAGACACGTGTGATCAAAGACAGCAAACAGGCAGACAGGCAGACAGACATACTGACATACCTTCATGCATGTTCGACGGAGATGACAAGAGGTAGAGGAGGTACGGTCCTCTGGGTCGCACGCCACCCTCACCTGCGATAAATGAGCTAATTAACAACAGGTGTCATCAGCAGTCACAGGTGAGAATCTCATTAACAGGTGACGGCGTGAAAGTTATCAGAAGTGATTTTTTTTTTTCTTTAGATGCCAAAACTCATTAGCAGAGAGCATGAAATATTTTACAGGTATTCCACACAACAAAATAATTGGTAGATGAGTTTAAAAGGTTCCATGTGCTACAAAATCATCAGCTAATTAAAGAAGTTGCTCCGCGAGGCAAACCAAATGACAGGTGAGTTTGAAAAGCTCCCCGGCGCTACAATCAAATGAATAAATTGAGAAGGATGAGCCGCTAAATAAAGAAATAGACAGGTAATGCTATAAAAGTTATAATTCCCCTACAAGTTAGAATAAATTACCTAATTAACACCAGGTGAGCGTCAGAAGTTACAGGTACTAGAAACTCATAACCAGGAGAAGTCAAAAGTGTGAAATGCCTAACAGGTGGGGTTGTTTGAGGTTAAGATGTGAAATAAGGATGTTACAATAGTTCAGGAGAGAAAATATCCTAAGCTCACCGGCGATACAGATAAATGAAGTAGTTGAAAAAAGTTGAGCCGTTAAATAAACTGACAAGTAATGCCACCACAGACTTAATTCACCTGCCAGGTAGAACAATTGACCTAATTAACAACAGGTGAGCGTCGGAAGTTACAGGTGATTGAAACTCATTACCAGGAGAAGTTCAACATGGGAAATGGTTACCAGGTGAAGTTGTTTGAGGTCAAGCTGGGAAATAGCAAAGTTATAACAGTTCACGAGACGGGAATATTCTCCGTAGATAAAGTCATAGTGCGTAATTCAACATGCAGTAGTGGAAATATATATTATTCCAAGTACGAAAAAGTTATCAGATGAGATTTTATGATTTAAGATGCCGAGAAACTCATTAGCAAGTGATGATTACAGCCCAAGGTGTGGAAATATATATAGCAGGTGCAGGTGAGAGTTTGTGGCGCCAGGAAAAGTTGATGAGGAGGTAAAGTTTGCCCGAGGTGAAGCGGAAAGATAAAGAAGAGGGATAATTGAGACCACACGCGTAAAAGTAAAATAATGAGATAAATTTAAGAGGCGAAAGAGTCAGTAAACTTGAAAAAAAGGTGAAGTTTTCTTATAAGCACACTTTTATAATATTGCAGGTAAATCTGAGACCGTTAGCGTAAAAAAGAGTAATTATATATTTTTAATGGTTTCCCAAGTTATTAAGACGATATAAAAGTTAAGTTTTCTAAAAGACACTCAAATATAACGAAAATATAAATTACAGGTAAGTCTGCGGCCACAGGTGTGAAATATTAATTAGTGGCCAAACTCAAAAGAGCCGAGTCAATAAAAACTAGTTCTTTTTTTTTCCAGCACCAACGCAACAGTAAATAACAGGTGAACTCTTCAAACACAGGTGTGGCAGACTTATTACCAGGTGACGTGAAGTGTCTGGATGGGAGGGGCGGAATAATTAAAGGTTAGTGTTGCCTAAAGGTGAGCAGCGGAGGTGAACAGCAGGTAACCGTGATCAAGCCCAGGTGAAGCAGGTGAAGGTGAGAGTTTGCGGCGCCAGGAATATAATTAACACGTAGAGAAAATTTACAGGTATAGAAATCTCAGCTGAACTTGACCGCTGTATTTAGTATTCATCCTCTGTGTTGTTTTGTCTGAGGTAAGATGTCGCGGGCAGGATTTTCTTTAATATTGTTTTGTTCTTTGTCTGTCATCTTATATGCAAAACTATAAAAAATAAAATTAACCCGGGCCATTTTTTTTGTTATATTGCTTTGTTCTTAGTCTGTTACCTTATATGCGAAACTATAAAAAAAAATAACCTGGGCCATTTTTTTGTTGTTGTATTGTTTTGTTCTTGGTCTGTCTCATGGTATTTAAAAAAGCGGTGAACATGGAAGGAAAGAAAGGGACTGAAAGAAATGTTAAGGAAAAGAAAGGAAGGAATGGAGGAAGAAGTTAAGATTGAAGATAAAGTAATAGAAAAGAAGTATTTGAGACTTGGAATGAAACTGAGAAGAGGTAAGAAAATAAATGAAAAAAATAAATAAAGGAAGAAATAATGAAGGGAGGAATAATAAATGAACAAAAATGTGATAGAGGATTAATTTATTGGCCTTTAGGTAGGACTGGACAGGTAATGTTTGCAAAGCGTACAGGAGCAATAAACTGATTAACCCAATGGATGCGAATTTCCTACAAGAAGACATCACCAAGCTACAAGAGTGGAACAAAAAATGGCTGCTATAATTTAATGAAGAAAAATGGGGAAATCCAGCATACCAAAACCACATGGGAAACACTCCACTATCCACCACAGAGGCAGAGAAATACCTGGGAGGATATGTTACCAGGCTACCAGTGTAGGCCAAATCCGTGCCAATCGCAGCGGACGGGTTAACATATAAGCTAATCAAGAAATAGCTAGGTACGGTACAAGTAATTGGTATGTTAAGTCTGCCACGCCTCGAAGTGCTGCAGACTAATCACCAAGGAAACTAATTTACGAGTTAACTAATCAGGCATCGCTTAAATTAGACAGAAGGTTTATTCAGTGGTTTGCAAGTACAATAAATGGAAAGATAAACTAACTGACAACTGAATTCTGTAAACGTAAAAGGTGAAAGAAATTGAAATATAAGAAAACTGCTTGATTCATAGAAAATAAAGATGTAACGTTAAAAGAGGAAGAACATTGCCTATAGAGAGAGAGAGAGAGAGAGAGAGAGAGAGAGAGAGAATAGCAAACTGAACGAGAAATGTGACAATAAATTCATGGAAACAAACACACACACACACACACACACACACACACACACACACACACACACACACACACACACACACACACACACACACACACACACACAAACAAACAGCAGGGAAACAGGTAAACAGCTACGTGGATTAATTGCAAACAGTTCCGCATTGAATAAATAGTGAAGGAAAATACATAACGACAGAAAGAAAAGAAATACCATAACAGGACCGCTCTCTCTCTCTCTCTCTCTCTCTCTCTCTCTCTCTCTCTCTCTCTCTCTCTCTCTCTCAGTCCCATTCATACCCACACTCGTAAAAAACAAAAACAATAGGCGCGAGAAAAACTATAAATGACTGTATCCAAAAGGGAGTTGAAAGCTTCCATTAAGTCCTTAAGAGGATTAGATTCTGTTCACGACACCAGGGACTGAAAGAGAGAGAGAGAGAGAGAGAGAGAGAGAGAGAGAGAGAGAGAGAGAGAGAGAAAGTAGAGAAATACGAAGCAAGGAAACGAGAGAGAGAATGGATGAGGGAAGGAAGGCAGGAATGGATGGACGGATGAAGGAAGGAGGGGAGGAAGGAATGAAGGATGCTGAGAAAGAAAGGAGGATGGAAACAAGGAATAAATAAATGAAACTGTTTTATGAATGAATGAAGGAAGGAAGGAAAATTCAGAGGAAGGGAAGAAGAAGGGAATGAAAGTGAGGAGGGAGGAACCTGAGAGAATTAATGAACGAATAAAGTAAGGAAGGAAGAAGGGAAAGGAAGATGTAAGTAATGATAGAAGGAAGAAAGGATGAAAGGGAAAAAAACTGCAAATTGCATAATGAGCATATCTGTTGAAGAGGAGTTTGCGGAAAAGATGAAGAAAGGAAAGAACAATGATGGAATAGGAAAGAAAACAAGACTGACAACAACAAAAACAACAACAACAACAAACACGGCCCCTTTCCAACCCAAAGAAAAGAAAAAATGACGAAAGGATAAAGAGAAAAAAGGGAAACACACACAAGACGAACAAACACAAACACCTCCTCCTCCTCCTCCTCCTCCTCCTCCTCTTCCCTCCTTGCAAGATGGTGGAAGGCAAACATGATAATTCTTCTTACCTCCTTACCTTTCTCCCTTCCCTTCCCTCGGTCTCTCCCCTTATCTATCCTCCTTCTATTTTCTCATTTCGTTTCGTCATCTTCCTCTCCTTCAATTCCCTTTCATTCCCTTCTTTGTCCTTATTACTTTCTCTTTCTTATGCTTTTTTTTATCCCGTCTCTCTCTCTCTCTCTCTCTCTCTCTCTCTCTCTCTCTCTCTCTCTTGTCTACTCCGTTTATTTCGTACCCTTCTTCCTTTTCATCCTTCCCTTCCTCTCTCTCTTTCTTTCCCTCACTTCCTCCCGTTTCCTCTCTTCCTTCCTTTCCTCTTTTTTTCTCTCGTTCGGTTTCCTTCATTTTTCTCTCCTTTCGTTTCCTTCTCCTTTCCTTTCTTTTGTTCCCTCCCTCCACTTTCCTCCCTTCTCTTTCTGCATTTCTTTCCCTCATTTACCACGCTTCATTGCCTCTCCTCCATCTCTCCCTACCCTTCCCTCCACCCTCCCTCTCTCTCTTCCCTTTCCTTCCCTCCACTTTCTCTCCTCGTCTCTCCTCTCTCTCTCTCATCCCTTTCTTCCCTACACCCTCTCTCACACTCTTCCCTCTTCTCCCTTTCTCCCTTCCCCCCTTCCTTTTCTTTCCCTTCCTCCCCTCCCCTTCCTCCCTCCCCTCCGCCTCCTCCTCTTCCTCCTATCCTTTCCCTTTCTTTCCTTCCTCGCTCACTCTCATCCCTCTCCGCCTTTCCTTACCTTTTCTCCCTTCCCTCTCTCTCCTCTCTCCCTTCCTTCCCTTCCCTCCACCCGTCCTCCCACACTTCCCTCTTCTTCCTCTCCCTCTCCTCTCTCCCTTCCTTCCCTTCTCTCCACCCCTCCTCGCACACCTCTCTCCTCTTCCTCTTCCACTCCTCTCTTCCTTCCTTCCTTTCCCTCCACCCCTCCTCGCACATCTCCTTCGTCTTTCTCTCCTTCACCCTCACTCATACACCACCCTCTCTCTCTCTCTCTCTCTCTCCCTTCCTTCACTCCCCTCCATCCTCCCTGCTACGCTATGTCAACAAACCGTCCACACAGGAATTTTCTTTCATGTTCCTCGTCCGTCAACATTCACTAATCTGCTTCACTCCAACGGTTCTCGCCTCGATGGAGAAGACTGAGCGTTTCATCTTTTTAGTGTATTTTCCTGTGTTTTCCCACTTTGGTTTACCTGTAATGAGCCTCGGTGAAGAATATTGAGTGGTGTATCTTTTTATTATATTTTTTTCACTTTCTACTGTTTTCTTTACGTTTATTGATTTATCTTTTTGTTATATTTTTTTTTCACTTCCCTCTCTTTTCTTGACGTGTATTGAGCCTCGGTGAAGAATACTGAACGATTTATCTTTAATCTTTTTTTATCTTTTTAATCCCAATTTGCTTTACCTTTATGAACTCTAGCAAAGAATATTGAGCGATCTATCTTTTTATTACTTTTTTTCTCCTCTTCTCCACTTTTCTTTGCGTTTACTGAGCTTCGCCAAAGAATATTAACTAACTAACTAAGGGAGAGTATTGAGCGATCTATCTTTTCATTACATGTTTTTCTCCTCTTCTCCACTTTTCTTTGCGTTTACTGAGCTTCGCCAAAGAATATTAACTAACTAACTAAGGGAGAGTATTGAGCGATCCTTCTTTATATTACATGTTTTTCTCCTCTTCTCCACTTTTCTTTGCGTTTACTGAGCCTCGCCAAAGAATACTGACGAACTAACTAACAAAGGAAGAATATTGAACGATTTATCTATTCACTGTATGCTCATTTTTATCCCACTTTGCTTTGCCTGTGTTGAGTCGCTGAGTGGCTTGTTATTTTTTCATCGTTATCTTCCTTTTTTCTTCCTCCTTTCACAAGTTATGTTTTCTTCGTTACTCTTTTTTTTCTGTTCTTGCGTTTTCTCTGTTTTTTTGTTCCACTAAAGACAGAGTATTCGTTTTTTCTTTGTCTTTTTGTCTTTCTCCATTTCCTCCCCTTCCTTTCCTTCCTTTTCCTTCCCTACCCTTCCTTTCCTTTCCTTTCCTTCCCTACCCTTCCTTTCCTTTCCATTCCTTCCATACCCTTCCTTTCCTTTCCTTTCCTTCCCTACCTTTCCTTTCCTTTCCTTTCCTTCCCTACCTTTCCTTTCCTTCCCTCCCCTTCCTTTCCTTTCCTTTCCTTCCCTACCTTTCCTTTCCTTTCCATTCCTTCCCTACCCTTCCTTTCCTTTCCTTTCCTTCCCTACCTTTCCTTTCCTTTCCATTCCTTCCCTACCTTTCCTTTCCTTTCCTTACCTTCCCTACCCTTCCATCCTCCCTCGCATAACTTCCCCCCCTCCTTTCCTTTCCCTTCCCTTCCCTCCCTTCCCCCCACCCTCCCTCTCCTCCTTTTCTGCCTTCTCTCCTCCTCCCTTCCCATTCCTCCCCTCCATCTTCCCTGGCACGTTAAATAAAGATGAATATTTTTGTTTGTTTCTGCTTCTTGTCTCATCAAAAATAGACTCTTCTTCCTCATGTTCTATTTATTATTTGTTAAGTATTCTTATATTTGATCATCATTATTTATCATTTTTATTGTTTTTTCTCTTGTTTTTCTTTGTGTCCTTGTTTTTATCTCATTTATATTTTCTTAGTGAAGGATGATGTTTTCTTTTACATGCTTTCTTGTCGAGTTAAACATATAATTCTTTTTTCCTTGCTTTTTCTCGAGGTTAGTTTTGTGTCTCTACGTGTTTCTCGCCTCAGCAAACTCCTTTTTTCCTATATTTTGAATTATTAACCCCCATTTTTTGTATGTTTGTCTTTGATTTCTCTGTTTCTCTTCAGGTCTCTAGATTATCAGAGACATGAATTTTTCTTTTTTATTTGTTTCTTTTTATCATCACATATTTTCTTCTTCCCTTCCTTCTCTCAGTTCTTTCTATATTTCTTTCTTTCCTCTCCCTTTTCACAAATAACGTTCTACTTTACTCTTCCTTTTTCGATTATTCTATTTTCTTTTCTTTTCTTTCTTTCTCTCAGCCATTTCCTTCTTTTCTCTCCATTTTCACGAACTGTTTCTTGTTTCTTCTTTACCTTTTTTCTATTCTCGGATTTTTTTCTCTCAGCAACTCTCACATTTTTTATTTCTTCGGGGAATTCTTACACTTTTTCTTCAGCATTTCTTACTTGCATCTCCTTTTCTTTTTTGGAGGGGAGTCTTTGAAATAAACAATCTTTCTCTTTTCTCCTTTTTCTTCTTTCGACAATTCGTGTTGGTGCATTAAGTAGCTACATGGATTTTCGGAGGAGAGACGCAAAAAATACTGCTTATGTTTTGCGTTCCTTCCGCTTCATGTGCTTTCACTTTTTAATGTAAATATACTTCTGACAAATATTAGAATGTAGAAAGTATAAAATGTGTGAGAATTTATATATGCATACACAAGAGAAGGACAGAATATTCAGGAAGAGAGCATGAAAAATAGATAAGGATGGAATGAGGAAAATATATAAGGAGCGAAGAAAGAAATAACAACGAAAAACAAAAGGAAGAAAAGTGTGGAGAAAAGAAAAGTTAAGCTTTGTGTGTTTCAAGACGAAGGAGACAGACAGAACACGAGCAAAACTAAGCAGAAAACAAAACTTCTATCATCAAGAAGAACAAAAAGATAAAGACAGAAGAATGTGTATAAAAGTTATCAATCATTCTCAGAAACGTGTCATGGAAGGGAAGGCAGACGAAGGAAATGCAGAAGAAGTAAAGGCAGATGAAAGAAAGGGCATACGAAAGAAAGGAAGAAGCGAAGACAGACGAAGGAAAGGAAGAAAGAAAGGCAAACAAAGGAAAGGAAGATGAAGGAAACGAGGAAGAAAGAAACATAGACAAAGGAAAGCTGAGACAAAGTTTACTAGAGGATAAAACGATGAAGATATTGGTTAACTCTTGCAGTGGGAAGTGGGACAGCATAAAGATGGGCTTGGTGGAAAGTAATGTGTCTGTTCTTCAGGCTCATGAGAGAGAGAGAGAGAGAGAGAGAGAGAGAGAGAGAGAGAGAGAGAGAGAGAGAGAGAGAGAGAGAGAGAGAGAGAGAGAAAACGAAAGTAAAGTGAGTAAAGAAAAATAATGTAGAAATGACGAAATATATGATGATGTTGAATTCCAAGGTGAAGTTTTGCCTTGTATTGTGCTTCCCGTGTTGCTGTGTGAGTGCAACACCGAAATGGTAATAGAAAAAAATCTTAATGGAAGTCGTGCAGTAAATTTAACATCAAAGTGTGCTCCTGCGAGTCCACTTAGTAAATGAAGGTAATATTAATCAACAGGTGAGTTAATTAGACCAGGGAAACGATAATTAAGTTAATGTAAGACTTAACTTGCTACAATAACAACAACAACTACTAATATTACTTAGACTACTACTACTATTACTACTACTGCTAATACTAATACCACCTCCGCTGCTGCTACCAATACTGTCACTACTACTACTACTACTACTACTGTTTCTACTTCTACTACCACCACAACTACCACCACTACCACCACCACTGTTCCTACCACGACTATCACTACTACTAACACCACTACAACTATAATGGAAAGGAAGAAAATTCATACACGACTTTCTTTTGAGCTTCCCTTATGAGACGAATAAATAAGTTAGCGAAGCGGCTCCCATACGTCCATTACGAGGGCAGGGGAGGCGGTGCGTGGCTTGATGGAAAAAGTAGTTGGCTCGTTACTGTGACTCGTATTTTCGTTTCGGGGAGGCAGTGGAAGGGAGAAGTGACGAGACTTTATGGGAAATTACTACAGTTCGTTCGGCAAAATGGTTCATATTTTTGTTAGCGTTCAAGGTCATGTTCTCCTATTGAAGCTTTACCTCATATACAGACACACGCACACACAGACAGAGGGAAACAGACAGACATACGTACACACAGAGAGACAGACACAGACAGACAGACAGACAGACACACACACACACACACACACACACACACACACACACACACACACACACACACACACACACAGATTGATTGATGGATATATTAAGAGAGGTAAATAGATACATAGAAGGGTAGACACACACAGAGATAGATAGATAGATCCACAAACAGAGATAGATTGATACAGAAAGAGAGATAAATATGCATACGCAGTTTCCATATTTTATTCGCCAAAAAACAAACATAAAACACAAATATCTAAACTGAAAAAGAAATAAAATAGCACAGAGAGATGGATTGATAAACAAACAGATAGATAGAGAAAAAAAAGATAAACTGTTCATACACAATTTGTACATTTTATTCGCGAAAAGAACCCACACAAAAAAAAACACAAAATATCTAAACTTAAAAAAAAGCAAGATAAAAACACAAACGAAAAGAGACGAAGAAAACAAAACAGATAACCTCTCTCTCTCTCTCTCTCTCTCTCTCTCTCTCTCTCTCTCTCTCTCTCTCTCTCTCTCTCTCTCTCTCTCTCTCTCTCTCTCTCTCTCTGTTTACACTCCCGAGACACAGCCATCGTACGAGCCTGCAAACTGTCGTACGCGTCATGCCATTGCAAACTCCTTCCCGGGCATTCGATTCCCGTTATTGGATGAGCCTGCGTGTGGATGAAGGGGGAAGGGGGGAGAGGGAAGGGGAGGAGAAGACGTCAGAGGAAGAATGAAGGAATGAGGCGAGGGGAGGGAGAGATGAGGAAAGAGGGAGTGAAGGAGAGACGGAAAGTAGTAGGAGGGGGGAATGGACACTGCAGAAAGAAAGAAAGGAAAAAAAACTAGAGGAAAATGAGGAATAAAGGAAGGGAGAGACAGGGAACACTAGATAAAGCTGGAAACAGGAAAGAAAGGATACAGACATGAGATAAGAACAAGAGAGAGGAGTGGAGAGGGATGGACTGGAGAAGACAAGGAGGGAGAAAGGAAGGAGGACGAACGAGGGAAAGAAAATGCGAGAGAAGGAATGAAGGAAGTCAGGGGAGGTAAGGAAAGGAAGAGAAGGACAGGAGGAGTGACGGATAGATGAATTGTAGGAACAGAGAAGACGTGAGAGGAAGAGTGGAGGAAAAGTGTGGGAGGAAGGGAGAGAAGGAAGGTGGAGTGACAGAAAGAAGGAATATAGGAGTGTATGAGTGAAGAATGGTGACAGAATGGAATTAACAAAGGAAAAACTAGACTGAGATAAAAACAGACGTAAGGAAAATTTATTAAAAGATGAACAGAAGTGGTGATGAATTGGAGGAAAGAATAAGTGAGGGAGAGAAGGTATGGTGAAAAGGGGGAAGAAAAGAGGGAGATGGAATGATAGAAAAAGGAAACATGGAGTAGAAGAATAGAAAGAGATAATGGACTGAAGAAAAAAATTAGTGAGGGAAAGAGAAGGAAAGGAGGGAGGAAAACGTGACGGGAGGAATGAAGGAAGGGAAAAGTGAAGGGAGGGAAAGGAGAAAAGGAGAGAATGGCGGGGAAACACAATGTAGGAGCAGGAAGGGCTAATGGTGACAGAGGAAGAAAGAAAGGAAAAAATAAAGAAAGATGGGAACAGGAAAGAAATAGAGATGTGAGAAAACGGATTAGGGAAAGAATGAGAACGGAGATGGACTGTAGGAAAAAAAAATAGTGAGTGATAGAGAAGGAGGAAAGAAGAAAGAAGACGTAAAAGGAGGAATGGAGGAAAGGAGGGAGAGGGGGAAAGAAGAAAACGGAGAGGCAGGGACATATAAACGTAGAGGGAAGGAGGGAAAAATGGCGACACGGTGGAATAAAGAAAGGAAAAACTAGAAAAAAAAGATAAAAAAAAGAGAGAGAGAAAGAACGAATAGGAAATGAACTGGACCGGAGGAAAGAATGAGTGAGATATAAAAGAGGAGAGGAGAGAACAATACGCGAGAGGACGAATGGAGGAAATGAAATACGAGAGGAGGGAAAGGAGTGAATTATTGGTGTGGGAGGGAAAAAATGGTGGAAAAAAGGGAAGAAAATAGAGAGAGATGGAAGATGGAAACAGGAAAAGAAAGAAAACAAACATGAGAGAACGGGATGTGGGAAAAGGGGAAAGAAATGTTGACCCAATGAAATGAAGAAAGGATAAATTAGAGAAAGATGGAAGAAGGAAACAAATAGCAATAAAGATGTACGGAAAATGGATTAGAGGGAGAAAAGGAGTAATGATGGATTGGAAAAAGTAATCATATACCGAGGGATAGAAGGTATGATGGAAAAGGGGGAGGAATGAAGGTGGGACAAAATTGGAGAAGGGGAGTTTGACGATATGGAAGCCAGGGAGAAGGATTAGAGAAGAGGAAACGAGGAATTATAAATAGATCAAGGAATACAGGAAAACAGGAGGAAAAGATGGAGGAAAGAAATTGGGGAAGAGGAGTTTAAGGGAATGGAGGATTGAG
>NC_066552.1:11035026-11047526 GCF_024679095.1 Eriocheir sinensis
AAACACTAATTAATACCCGACTGATCATGGTTTTGGTCTTTGGAAGTAGCTGAAGTGAGAGGAGGAAGCGTCTGAGAGTGCCGATTTAACAAGGCTGAATTTCGGTCATTTTCTTTAGTTTCATGACCCTGGTGGTAGTCTGATCCTTCTTCTGCACCATGGACCTAAAAACACTAATTAATGTGCGACTGATCATCTGACAGTATCGATTTAACAAGGCTGAATTTCGGTCATTTTCTTTAGTTTCATGACCCTGGTGGTAGTTTGATTCTTCTTCTATGCCATGGACTGAAAACCCACTTATTAAAATCCGATTGGTATCCTTTCTAGCCTTTTGAAATAGTTGAAGTGAGGTGGAAGCGTCTGGCAATACCACCTCCTCAGCGCCAAAACCTCGGGATGACATGACGCACCGCGGAGGAAGTTTATGGTCTTCTATAAACACGCGACATGTACACAGAGCCGATAAAAACGCGTCTATCAGCCTTACTTAATATATCAGACGCAAGGAATGTAGATGTAGCTTCGTGTCGCCCATTTGCAAACGTTAGGTCGGAACATTAATCTCTCTACAGCGGGGACGTGGCGGCCGGACGCGTGAGTCATGTCTTAGCCAGAAACAAAAGATTAATTATTCGCTTTGTCTTGTTACCCGCGTTTCCCGGAACCACGCTGAAGTCTCTACTGACATGCAACAAGGGAACTTTTGGAAGGGGGATTAGCGCCAGGGAGTCAGGGTTGAGTTTCGTTCATATTTCACCCATTTTGGCTTCTCTCAGCAATGTGACCAATATATGCATCCTTTCATTTGCTATTTAAAGAGTTCTCTTCACTGTTCTGCAAGTTTCATCTGCATATTAATTAGGATCGTTGAGATATGAGCCGATAAGATGAGGGTGTGTACGCGATTGGGTTTCGTTTATAATTCACCCATTTTGGCCTCTCAGCAATGTGACCTATATATATGCAGTCTTTCATTGGCTATTTAAGGAGTTCTCTTGACTGTTCTGTAAGTTTCATCTGCTTATTAATAAGGATCGTAGAGATATGAGCTGATATAGACGAGTCTTTAACAGGAATGTCGTGCGCGCCGGCTTGTGCGTGGTTAGGTATCCTTTTTACTCCTTTTGACGTCACCTAACGATGTGAGTTATGACTGCAGCGTCTCATTTACTATTTGAAGGATTATTATTCTATACGTTTTATCGGTATACTAAAAAGGATCGTAAAGATATGCACTGGTGTAAATGAACCTCTTCAGCTGGTTTATCGTGTGTGAGATTAATAACTGCTGTCTTTCATCAACTTTATAACTCGTAGTGACGTCACGCAGACAGATGGCACTTTCTTATTTTCTATTTAAACTTGATTATTATGCAGTGCTGACCTCTATGTTAATGAAGATCGCAGTGATATTCAAGGATATAGATAAACCTCTCTAATAGGACCAGTAGACTCGACCTTTCTCGTCTTAGTATTTTCTTCTCGTATACTTTGAGGGACAAACTAATTACAAGCACTACTTTCGTTTCCTATGTTCAACTCTTGCTCTGCCTTCCCCACCATGATATAAATACCTCAACTCTTAATCCCGTTCTATCCTGCCCCATCCCTTTCCCATCCCATCCTACACTGCTCCACCCCATCCTGTTCAATCCGTTTCCTGTCTATCTTTACCTCCTATCTTCATTCCTTTCTATCCCCCTCAGCCCCATCCTAACCCACTCTACCCTCTACCCATAGCATCCCACCCTTCTCCATTCCCTCCTAACCTCACAATCTACACGCTAAGTTCCCAACGCAATTTAGGCCGCGCTCTTTTTCCTCCTTTACTAGATGAGAGTTCTTGCCTGTGCACCGTTATTTGCCTTTTTGCCTGTCTAGCTAAACTCTGCCCACTTAAACATTCAGCCCCGAGTGAAGGAATTAAGCTGTTAAGTAAGGATGAAACTGAAAGGAACTCCATTGTGTAATTAAGCAAGTTCGTAGTTTGAGTCTATCTTTTGGTATTAGTAGTTGTGGTGGGTGAGCAGTATAGGAAGGAAGAGAGGAGGGGAGGAGGAATATTAGTAGTAGTAACAAGAAGGGAAGGAGAATGAGTAGTAATAGTAGTAGTAGTAGTAGTAGTAGCAGTAGTAGTAGCAGTAGTAGAAGTAGTAGTAGTAATAGTAGTAGGAGGAGGAAGAGGAGTTGTAGTAGTAGTAGAAGGAGTAGTAGTAGTAGTAAAACATTAATAAAAGGGACAGCAATAACAATAACAATAATAGGAATAAGTGGAGTGTGAACTGTTTCTGATTAAATGACGATAGGCTTACGTAGCTAAGAGAGAGAGAGAGAGAGATCAGACTCAGGGTTACAGAACATGGACACCCCCCCCCCCCCCTCTCTCTCTCTCTCTGTCTCTCTCTCTGGCGTCCTTCAGTGCCTGGAGAAGCGGTCGGTGCCAAGCCGAGAAGTTACACTCAATATTTGGCACCGCGCCATGACACCCTCCCCCCCGAACCCCCCTCCCAATCCCCTCCCCCTTTCCCATCCTCCCTCCCCATATCCTCTCCCCTCCCACCTTCCCCCGTCCACCTAACCCATCCTTCCCTCCTCTCCCTTCCCCCTCTCCCCTCTCCTTCCTCTTTCCCTCATCTCCCCTCTTCCTTACACACCCCAACGTTTCTCCTTCCCTTCCCCTTCCCTTTCCTCCTCTTGCATGCTTCTCCCTCTTCTCCCTCCCACCCACTCCCTCTGCCTCCCATTTCCCCTCTTCCTTACACGTCCGACCCATCCTCCTCTCCCTCCCTCCCCCTTCCCTTTTCTCCCCTTCCCCTTACTCTCCTGGCTAGACGGTACCATATTCTCGTTCTTCTGTCTCCTTCTCCTCCTCCTCCTACTCCTCTTCCTTCTCCTCCACTGACCTCTTTTATCCCGCTGTCCTCACATTCTATAATCTCTCTCTCTCTCTCTCTCTCTCTCTCTCTCTCTCTCTCTCTCTCTCTCTCTCTCTCTCTCTCTCTCTCAGGGCCACATAGACAGGCCTTGCTCTGTTCCTCCAAGATTTCCACCCTCACTCCATCACTTGGTCAGACGTTCTCTCTCTCTCTCTCTCTCTCTCTCTCTCTCTCTCTCTCTCACCCCGGTTAATATGAGTTTATATGACTGACTTTCAACGGAGAATTAAGCAATTAAGATAATGTTACATAATAATAGTAATAATAATAAAGAAAATGATAAATAATAGTAGGAATAAAAAAGGGAAAAGAAAAGGAAGAACGGAGTGATAAAAAAGATGAAAGAAAAAACAACAACTATAAGAAAAAAGGAAAACCAGACGAGAAAAAAAAAGAGAAGTAAACGAATGCAATAAAAAAAGCTATTAAGTAAAGAATGCATATAAAGTTTTGACGATAAAGAAAACAAAAAAAAAATTAACGGGAAAACAAACGTGAAAGAGAGCAATTACAACACATAAAGGCCATTTTCAGGACAGGTTTTTGGTGTGTGTCTTTGTGTGTGTGTGTGTGTGTGTGTGTGTGTTCGTGTGTTCGCCCCTTTGAACACTTCCTCTCCCCACCTTTACCTTTCCCGTCTCATTAACCTGAGCATACTTGACCTCTCTCTCTCTCTCTCTCTCTCTCTCTCTCTCTCTCTCTCTCTCTCTCTCTCTCTCTCTCTCTCTCTCTCTCTCTCTCTCTCTCTCTCTCTCTCTCTCTCTCTCTCTCTCTCTCTCTCTCTCTCTCTCTCTCTCTCTCTCTCTCTCTCTCTCTCTCTCTCTCTCTCTCTCTCTCTCTCTCACACTTGATCACTCTTCTCTTCTCTCTTTAACCTTCTTTCCTTTATTACTTTCCTTCCCATTTTCTTGACTGGACTCACATTCCTCCTCGTCTTCTTTCCTTCCTTTTCCTTTTCTTTCTTTTTTCTCCTTTCTCTCTCCTTCTCTTCCTTCCATTTGTTTTCTCTTCCTTTCTTTTCTTCCCTCCTCTTCCTCTTCCTTCCGCTCTCACCTTTCCTTTCCTCTTTCTCTTCTTCCTCCTCTTCCTCTTCCTCATTCCTCTTTCTTTCTTCATTCTCTCCCTCTCCTCTTCTCTTCCTCTCATTCCCGCTCCCTTCTTTCTTCATCCTCTCCCCCTTCCCCTCTTCTTTCCTCTCCCTCTTCTCCTCTTCTTCCTCTTCCTTCTTCCTTCTCTCTTCTTCTCTCTCCTTCTCTCTTCTCCCTTCTCTCCTCTCTTCTTCCTCTCCCTTTCTTTTCCTCTTTCCTTCCTTTCTTCCTTCTCCTCCCCTTCTCCCTTCACCTTCCTCCTCTTCCTCTCTTCCCCTCTTCCTCTCCTCTCCTCTTCTCTTCCTCTTTCTCTCCTTCTTCCTTCCTTCATCTCATTCCCTCTCTTCTCCCTCTCTTCTTCCTCTCTCTCTTTCTCCCCCTCTTCCCTCCTCCTTCCCTCCTCCTCTCTCCCTCCTTTTCTCCTTCCTCTCTCCTCCTCTCCAGCTCCCTTTCCCTTCCTGCCCTCTTTTCTCTCTCCCTACCACCCTCCCTTCTTCCTCCCCGTCTCCCTCTTCCCTCACTCAAGGTCGCATACGGAGCCTTATATGGGTAAGGTAAAGCTTCTGGGATGGAGAGAAGGAAGGAGAGAGGGAGGAGGGAAAAACGTAAGGAGACTAAAGAATAAAGAAAAGGTGCATAGAAAGAGAGGAAAGGGAAGAAGGAATGAAAGAGTATAATGAAATAGAGAGAGAAAGGAGAGGAAGGAGGAGGGAATAAGGGAATAAAGTTAGGAATGGAAAAAAGGGAAGAAGGGAAAGGCTATGAGGAAAGAAACAGTTATTTAGATGATAAGGAAAGGGAAAGGTGAGGAAAGGGAGGAAGTAGAGGAGAAAGAGAGGTAAAAGAGAGACGAAAGGAGGAGAGGAAATGAGATAATAAAGAAAGAAAGAGAAAGAGGGAAAAGCAATGAGAAACACAATTATTTATAAGGTAAGGCGAAAAAAAGAAGAGGGGGAAAGGAGGAGAAAAAAGGAGACGGGAGGAAAGGAGTAGATGGAAGGAAGTGAAATAGGGAGGGAGGGATAAAGAAAAAAAGAAGAACAATAGATTAAGACAGAGGGTAGAGGAAGAAATAAAGGGGAAGCAGAAGAGGGAAGGAAGGAAAAGTGGAAGGGGGAGGGAGGAAAAGGGAGAGAGAAAAGGGATGATATAGGAGACTAGGTTATGAGAGAAGGGAGAGGGAGGAGAGAGGAAGAAAAATGAGGTGAGGGAATGAAGGACACCTATTATATAAGTCTCTCTCTCTCTCTCTCTCTCTCTCTCTCTCTCTCTCTCTCTCTCTCTCTCTCTCTCTCTCTCTCTCTTGTTTGTTTATCCAACACTCCCCTTTCTTTCCTCGTTAAATATGCAAATTGATTGATTATTACAAGAGGAGGAGGAGGAGGAGGAGGAGGAGAAAGAGGAGGAGGAGGAGAAGGAGAAGGAGCAGGAGAAAGAAGAGGACGAGGAGGAGGAAGAGGAGGAGGAGGAAGAGAAGGAAGTACATTTTGTCAATACTTCAAGGGGAGTGAATTAGTTATATACTCTCTCTCTCTCTCTCTCTCTCTCTCTCTCTCTCTCTCTCTCTCTCTTTCCTTCTCGCTCCTTAATTATTTGTTTCAGCTTTTGTTTCTCTAATAACCAATAAATTATCCAAAACGAAGAGGGAGACAGGAAGGAAGGAAGAAAGGAAGGAAGGAAGGAAGGATAAGCGGATGAATGGAAGGAGATGCAGGAAAAGGAAGGAAATGCAGGGAAGAGGAAAGAACATATGAAGGAAGAAAGGAAGAAAGAGAAAATGGTTGCACACACACACACACACACACACACACACACACACACACACACACACACACACACACACATTAAACA
Organism: Eriocheir sinensis; assembly: GCF_024679095.1. Taxonomy (NCBI): domain Eukaryota; kingdom Metazoa; phylum Arthropoda; class Malacostraca; order Decapoda; family Varunidae; genus Eriocheir; species Eriocheir sinensis. The sequence continues at coordinate 11,040,905 of NC_066552.1, forward strand.
CTTAACTTACAAACAGACAAATAGACGAAAGAAAAAACATACATCTTTACCTAAGAGAAAAAACCTTTCCATCCGATCCTCCTCCTCCTCCCTTTTCCTCCTCCTCCTCCTCCTCCTCCTACTCTTACCCGGGGCACTCTGCGGGGTAATAAATCTCAGGAGAAGGAAGAGGAAGAAGGAAGGGGGAGAGCAGGTAAGTAAAGAGGAGGAGGATCAGGAGGAGGAGGAGAAGGAGAAGGAGGAGGAGGAGGAGGAGGAAATGAAAGAAAAAAAAGATGGAAAGTTAATGGACTAAGGAAGGAAGGAAGGAAAGAAGGCAGAGAAGATGAAAAGAGAGAAGGAAGAGATAAGATAATAGATGACAATCGTGATAAAAGAGAAACGGGGAAAGAGAAGAACACAGGAAAGGAAAAAGGAGGCGAGGGAAAAAAAGTAATTCAGCAAACAGAAAAAGAAGAGAAAGTAAACGAGAAAAAAACACAAAAGAAGACAAAATATAGTGAAACAGGACACTGAACGATAAGGAAGAGAAAACAGAAATTAATGGCACTGAAGAGAAAAAAAATAGTACGGGTAGGTCAGGTGAGATGAGGTAAGGCAAGGAAAGGTAAGGTAACGAAGGATAATGTAAAGTAAGGTAAGATAAGGTAAGGTGAGGTAAAGTCAGGTAAGGTAAGGTGAGGTGAGGTAACATAAGAAACATAAGAACGTAGGAGTGTGCAAGAGGCCGGTAGGGCTGTACAAGGCAGCTCCTGTGAACCTAAGCTCCCGTGTATCTAACCCCACCTAATATCGCTGTCCATGAATTTATCTAATCTATTTTTGAATGTGACAATCGTATTGGCACTCACCACATGACTGCTAAGCCTATTCCACTCATCCACCACCCTGTTAGTAAACCAATTTTTGTAAACTTTTGTAACATTTTTGTAAAGGTGGAGTAAAGTCAGGTAAGGTAAGATAAGGTGGAGTAAGGTAAGGTAAGGTAAGGTTGGGTAATATAAAGTTAGATAAAGTAAGGTAAGGTAAGGTAAGGTAAGGTAAGGTGAGGTGAGGTAGAGTAAGGGAAGGTAAGGTAAAATAAGGTAGAGTAGGGTTTAGGGGATGCGGTGGCTGTGTGGTAGCGTGAGGGAGCGGCGTTCAGGTGGGGCAGGGTCGCGTGCCGCCCGCCGATAAAAAAACAAGCTTGCAATTTATTAGTCATCGCTGTCCTTGGAGAGCGTCCGACATGTGTTAAATTTTTAACATATTATATTGATTATATTCATGTGAAATGTATGCTTATAGGGAAGTAATATTCGAACCCGGGACCTCATGCTGATCATTACATAGGTGATGCGAAAACTGAGGTGAGGTAAGGTAAGGTGAGGTGAGGCCAGACAGGTGAGGCTCCACAAGGTAATTTTCCACACCTGCCTTAATGATTTCCGGCACAGGTGACCCGTTGCCCAGCCTCGTTACTCAACAGGTAGCTGCGTGCACGCCTGATTAATAGGCCTCTCTCTCTCTCTCTCTCTCTCTCTCTCTCTCTCTCTCTCTCTCTCTCTCTCTCTTCGAGGAAAAATAAATGCTTTTCAACAATATTCCTTTTTCCTTTGTATTTCCTTACTCCTATTGCCTCGTCTCTCAGAAGGAGGAGAAGGAGGATACGGAGGAGGAGGAGGAGAAGAAGGAGGAGGAGGAGGAGGAGGAAGGGCTAGGCATCTCTAAAGTCTTAAAATTCGATTGAGGAAAGCTATTCACCCTCTCTATTGGGTTTGTCCACGCTGGGTCTTAAGTCTTTACTTCTCGCCCGTGTTCCCGTCTTTGTGAGTCTCCCCTTAACTCGATGTAAGGAAAACGGGAAGTGGATGAAGCGAGAACGGGAATGGCTTGTTTCTTCCTTGGTGCAGTGTGTGTGTGTGTGTGTGTGTGTGTGTGTGTGTGTGTGAGAGAGAGAAAGTTAGCAAAGTTAGTAAAGAAAAGAGCCGTGAAAAGGTGTAAAACATATTCCTTCCTTTCTTTTCTCCTTCCTTCTTTCTTTCCTTCTCTGCATTTTTTTTTTCCTTCTTGCTTTCATCTTTCCCTTCTTTATTTCTTTACTGCCTCTTAATCTTCCTTCTTTTCCTTCCTTACTTAAACTTCATTATGCTCCTCTCAACCACACACACACACACACACACACACACACACACACACCTGGGCTACACTCACCGTCACTTTCACTATCCATAATTCACTCTCAGGTAATCCATTTGATGTGTGAACATGAAAAATTAGCTCCCCTTTCTCCTCCTCCTCCTCCTCCTCCTCCTCCTCCTCCTCCTCCTCCTCCTCCTCCTCTTTCATCGCCTTCCATCACTGCCAACACCAAAATGAATTAAATTTACCAACATCAAAATCATTATATATTCATTTTCGTAATTTTATTTAATAGGGAAGATAGAGTGAAGGAAGGCTAAAGGAATGGAGGAAATTGAATGGAAAATGTAGCAGACTAAAGGGAAGGGAAGGGAATAAAATGTATGGGAAAGGAAGGGAAGGGAAGGGAAGGGAAGGGAAGGGAAGGGAAGGGAAGGAAAGGGAAGGGAAGGAAAGGGAAGGGAATGGAAGGGAAGGGAAGGGAAGGGAAGGGAAGGGAAGGGAAGGGAAGGGAAGGGAAGAGAAGGAAAGGGAAGGGAAGGGAAGGGAAGGGAAGGGAAGGGAATGCATGGGATGGGAAAGGAAGTGAAAAGAAGGTAGGAAAATTAGTTGCAAAGGATAGGGAAGGAAAAAGAAGGGAAGGATAAGGAAGTAAAGAATAAAGAAAGGAAGAGAAGAGTGGTAAAGAACGAGAAGCAAAGAAGAACAATAATAGATGAAAAGGGAAAGGAAAAAAAAGAAGAAAGAAGAAATGCGATGTATGGAAAAAGAAAGAATGAAAGAACAAAAGGAAAACAGAAAAAGAGAAAAAATGGAAAAGAAAAAGGACAGAAAAGAAAATGAAGAGAAAAAGGAAGAAAAAGAAGAAGGAAATAAAAGAAAGATAAGGGGAGAAATGTGATGAACGGTATGGAAAGGAGAAACAAAGAAAGATAATAGGGAGGCAAAAAAAATGGAAAAGAGAAGAAAAAGAAAAGAGGAAAAGGAGGAAAACGAGGACAGTCAGTTCTGGAGGGGTTGTAAGGAGAGCAAATGGGGACAGCGATAGAGGGAGGGAAGGAGGGAGGGAAGGATGGAGAGATGGAGGAGGGAAGGGAGGGAGAGAGTGGAGGGAAAATCTTTACTTCCTGACCAGTAAGCGTAACAAGGTTGAGCTTTAGTGCTTTAAAAGATATATATGGGGGGAGAGAGAGAGAGAGAGAGAGAGAGAGAGAGAGAGAGAGAGAGAGAGAGAGAGAGAGAGAGAGAGAGAGAGAGAGAGAGAGAGAGAGAGAGAGAGAGAGAAGGGGATTAGGATGAGAGAGAAGAGTGAGGAGGAGAGGAGTAAGAAGGATAAAAATTGACTGACGAGGAGATAAAGACGAGAGAGTGAGAGAGTTTGTGAAGAGAGATTAAGAAGAAAGATTAAGCCGAAGAGAAATGAGGGAAGGAAGGAAGGAAAGAAGGATAAAAGAAGATAGGAAAACACAAAGAAGGAAACAAATTAGACAGAAAAAGAGTATATAACTAATGGAGCAATTATTTGGAAGAGGATGAACGAAAGAAAGAAAGTAAATGATGAAACAAGAAAGGAAACAAACACGAAAAGAAGAGAAGAAAAAGAGAAAGAAGAGTTAGAGTAGAAAAGAATGAGGGAAAGAAGGACACTATATGATAAAGAAGATAACTAAACAAAAAGAAACAAAGAAAAAGAAGGATTAATTTAGATGAGGATGAAAGAAAAAAAGAAAAGAAAAGAATAAAAGATAGAAAAGCCAAAAAAAAAAGAAGAGAACAGAACTAATTAAGAAGCGGAAATAAGACACAAAAAGGACTAAAGAAGAAAGAGAAAATAAAGAGAGCAAAAAGAAAATGGAGAAGCGGAATTACTCATTAAGCAAAGAAAGAATGAGAACGCAGGAGACGAACAAAAGAGGGAAGAAGAGGAAAAATAACAAAGAGAAAAGAGGAAGAGAAGTGAATTAGGAGAGAGAGAGAGAGAGGAAGAAGATGAGAAAGAGGAGCATAAAGAGGACACAAAGAAAGAGGAGGAAGAGGGATATGATTAAAAGAAGAAGAGTGTATAAGGAGTGAGAAGAGGAAGATGAGGAGAAAGATGGGTAGGAGGAGGAAGAAAAGTAAAGAGACGAAGAAAGAGGAAGAGGAAGTGGACAGCGAAGAGAAATGAGAAAGCCGAAGGTATTTTAAGATGATTGGAGGGAGAGCGAGGCAGGGAGGGAAGGGGAGAGGGAGGGAAAGGAGGAAAAAAGATGGAGGGAAGGGGAGAGGAAGGAAGCCGATTGAGATAATGAAAGGGGCAAAGAAAAGACCTTAAGGGAGAACGATGAAGGAAATTATTATGAAAAGAGAAAAAAAGAAAAAAAGAAAAGGAAGGAAGGAAGGAAGGAAGGAAGGAAGGAAGGAAGGATGGAAGAAGGATGAGAATGAAGTCTAGAAGTGAAAAAAGTGAGAGGAGAGAGAGAGAGAGAGAGAGAGAGAGAGAGAGAGACCGTGGGAACTACCTCCAAAACGACCGGATGTTGCACCTAAATTTCTCTCTCTCTCTCTCTCTCGGGTGTCTAATCGCATAAGCCTATAAAAATACTTCAACGAATCCTTTAATATGAACGCTCTCTCTCTCTCTCTCAAGACAACAGGTACACATGTAGAGCGAGCGAAGGGAATGAATATTTGATGTGTATGGCGGAAATCGATGAAGGAAAGGATGAACGAGAGAGAGAGAGAGAGAGAGAGAGAGAGAGAGAGAGAGAGAGAGAGAGAGAGAGAGAGAGAGAGAGAGAGAGAGAGAGAGAGAGAGAGTCACTACGTCGTTCTTCCTGGGACACAAACCGACACAGGATGCATCACTTACAGGAGAGAGAGAGAGAGAGAGAGAGAGAGAGAGAGAGAGAGAGAGAGAGAGAGAGAGAGAGAGAGAGAGAGAGAGAGAGAGAGAGAGAGAGAGAGAGAGAGAGAGAGCTAGAGAGAGAGAGAGAGAGAGAGAGAGAGAGAGAGAGAGAGAGAGAGAGAGAGAGAGAGAGAGAGAGAGAGAGAGAGAGAGAGAGAGAGAGAGAGAGAGAGAGAGAGAGAGAGAGAGAGAGAGAGAGAGAGAGAGAGAGAGAGAGAGAGAGAGAGAGAGAGAGAGAGAGAGAGAGAGAGAGAGAAGTAGAGAGAGAGAGAGAGAGAGAGAGAGAGAGAGAGAGAGAAAGAGAGAGAGAGAGAGAGAAGAGAGAAAATGTAAAACGGAGAACAAAAGGAGGAGACGTTAGTGGAGAAGAGAATAAATATGTTAGGAGAGGAAAAACGAATAAAAAGGAGAGGAATACGAAGATTAAGAGAATGAGGAAGAAACAATGAGAAAAACAAACAAACATAAAAAAGAAACAATAATAAACGTTACCAAAAGTGTGCCAAACGGGTGCCATATGAGGTAAAGTAAAGTACATTAAGGTAAGGTAAGGTGAGGTGAGGTAAGGCCAAGTAAATCAAGGTAAGGTAAGATATGGTAGGGTAAGGCAAGGTAACGTAAGATTAGGTCAGGTAAGGTCAAGTGAATCAAGGTGAGGTAAGATAAGGTAAAGTAAGGTAGGATAAGGCATGGTAACGTAAGATTAGGTCAGGTAAGGTCAAGTGAATCAAGGTAAGGTAAAATAAGGTAAGGTAAGGCAAGGTAACGTAAGATTAGGTCAGGTCAGGTAAGATAAGGTAATGTAAAGTAAGGTAAAGTAAGGTTGATTAAATTAATGTAAGGTAGTGTAAGGTGAGGCAAAGTAAAGCAAGGTTAACTTATTAGAGGTAATGAAAGGTAAAGTAATTAACATAATGTCAGGCATAGCAAGGCAAGATTAGGTAAGGTAAGGTAAGCTGACGAGGCAACCATCCGTGAAATTTAGGTAAACAATTGTACGGAGAAAGAGAGAGAGAGAGAGAGAGAGAGAGAGAGAGAGAGAGAGAGAGAGAGAGAGAGAGAGAGAGAGAGAGAGAGAGAGAGAGAGAGAGAGAGAGAAAAAAAAAATTAGAGAAGCAGACAAACAGACAGACAGACAGACAGACAGACAGAAACAGGACACTCACAAACGCTTTCAATGCTACATACATAATCAATCGACAGAGAGAGAGAGAGAGAGAGAGAGAGAGAGAGAGAGAGACATCCTCAGGCGTAGGATTAACAAGTGGCATTATGAAGGAGATCCTGCGATGGCGATCCTTTGGCATACATCTCTCTCTCTCTCTTAACATTATTATCAGTTATCCATCTCTTCTTCTCTTTCTCTCACACTCCCTCTTCTTCTTTCTTCTCTTTTTCCCTTTCTTTCAGCTCTCTATTACCTATCTACACCTTTCTCTTCACCTTTTTATTATCAGCTATCTTTCCTTTCTTTGGCATACATATTCCCCTCTCCCTCTCTTCTCCCTCTTCCTCTCCTCTCCCTCTCTCTCCCTCTTCCTCTCACTCTTCTTCTAGCTAGCTGTCACCTCTTAACATCTCATTCTCTTCAGCTTGTTATAATCAGCTGTTCTT
>NC_066552.1:11052526-11055026 GCF_024679095.1 Eriocheir sinensis
AATGGACCAGAAGATGAGATGCAGAAAGGTTTGCCCTAAGGGAGGAGGAGGAGGAGGAGGAGGAGGAGAGAAAATAGGATGAAGGGAAGTACGAGCATGTATGAAAAGACAAATCTGAATGAAGTATGAAAATAAGGAAGGAAGGAATAGGAGAAGAAAAAAAATAACAATAAAAGGGAAGAGGAGAACACAGGGAACAAGGGATCCAGGATACAACACCAGGAAGAGAACGAGTAAACTACCATACAAGCAAACGAGCCAATGGGGGCCTTGAACGAGCTGTGAATGAAGGCAGAAGAATGAAGAAGAAAGAAAACGGGCACGAGGCGGCAGGGTCAAAGGGGGGACTAACCTGATCTCTTGGTGTAGTGTCGGTGCCCTGAGAGGCGGTTGATGTCAATGGCAGAGGACGAGGCTGCCAGGAGGACGAGGGCGAGGAGACAAGACCCGCTGCCCATCCTGCTCATGTCTGCTTCTGCTGGGGCTCCTGCTGCCGCCGCCGTCACCACGCACGCTAGCACAACACAAATATATAACTAGCAGCCCGCGTCTCGCCCGCTACGAGTGTCTGAAGGGGGTTACGAGGCGGGAGTGAGGGGAGGAGAGAGAGGAACCGCCTGTGTGCGACCAAGGAAGTCGTGTGTCTGTGTTTGTGTGTGTCGTGTCTGTCGCCTGCTTGCCGGACCGTCTGGGCCTGCTTCGGGAGTCGGTCTGCTACACTATATACGCCACAGTCCCACACACGCCCTCCCCCCACACCCCGACCCACCTCTGGCCGCCCTGCCCGCCCACACCACGACAACTCTTCCCTCACCCTCATCCTCTCCCTTACCGCATCACCCGCCGCCCCGCCCTGCCTCACACCCTTCCACACCGCCCCCTGCCGCCCCCTGCCCCCTGCAACCCACGCCCTGACCCACAAAAAGCAATACACACATAAGCAACAGGAAAATAGAGGTTAGAAAAGAAGAAAAACAGCGCAATGAACGAATGAATGAAGAGCGAATGTTACGTAGGCGATCGGTCAGTTCCCAGGAGTCGGTGCAGAGGAGAGCCAGACAGCCAATCACGTGAGAGATAGCCTGCACGTCGACCAATCAGAGCCCAGTATTTAGTACAGCTCGACAAGGCACTAGAAGAGAGAATAAGGACTTGGGATTTTCGACCTTAGAGCACAAAGGCTTAAGGGTGGTTTTCCTACTTTTCTCACCTGTCATTTGCTTACCTATGCATTTGAGGGGAACAGGTGAGCGGTGAGTCTTGGGCGTGGTGAGGGGAAGGGTCACCCACGCCCACGCCTGCCCCACCCCGCGCCTTCCCCACCCCGCCCCTTTTCCCCTCACTTCCCCTTATTGCCGCACCCTACACCTGGTTTCCCCCTCTTCTTCCCCTCCCCCTTCCCCTCCTCCTCCCCACCAGTGATGAGTCTTTGTTCCCTTCACCTGTGTGTCTCCCCTCAAGTCCCTTCATTCCAGCATTCCCTTTCCCTTCCCCTCCTTCCCCTTCCCTTCCATTCCCCTTCTAATTTCTTCTTCTTCTCTAGTTCTTAGTTTTCATTCCTTCGTTTCCCTTTGTTTCTCTTATTCCTTTGTCTCTCTCTTTCTCTCCCTTCGTTTACTAGTTTCTCTTATTTTTAGTTTTCATTCATTCACTTCCTTTTCTTTCCTTCTCTTTTTCCATTGTATTTTCTTTCTTTTCTTTTCACTTCTCTTCTTCTTACTTCTGGTTCCCTTACTTCCTTTCCTTTATTCTCTTTTCTTTATCTCATTCAATTTCCTCCTCCACTCTTCCATCCTTCCTTCTTTTCTTCCTTCCTTTCTGTTTTCGTTTCTTTGTTACTTTCTTTGTTTCTTTTTTTCTTCCATCCACTCTTCTTTCTTTCTTCCTCTTCTTCATTCTCATATTTTCTTCCCCCTTCCTTTTGTTGTTCTTCTTCCTTCTTCTTCCCTCACTCCTCCTCTTTCTCTCTTCCTGCCCTTACCTTGTCCAACCCTCTCTCCTCATCTTCCTCCTCCTTCTCCTCCTATTTTCTACTTTATCTTCCTTTCCCTTACTTCATAATTATCTCACACCTTCCCATAACTCTTTCCTCCTCCTCTACATTCCTTCCCATTTACTCAGACCTTGCCTCCCTATCACCCTTCATCCTCTTCCTACCTCTCACCCATCTCCTCCTCCCTCTTTTCTAACCTTACACACTACCTTCCTCCTTCCCTTTTCTATCCCTTACACCTCATCTCCCTTTCCCCTTCCTTCCTTTCTTCTTCCCTCTCCCTTCTCTCTTTCCCCATTCCTCCCCTCTCATTCCTCTTCACTCTCTTCTTCCCCTCACTCTCTAAACACTTGTCACGTCCCCTTGCCTCCTCTCTTACCCTCTCCTTCCTCCGCCTTCTCTCCCCTTTATCGTTTATTCTTCTCATTCACCTCTTTTATTTACACACCAAATCTTTCCCCTTGCTCTTCCTCCTCTTTCTTCTCCTCCTCCTCCTCGTTTTCCTCC
>NC_066552.1:11057526-11077526 GCF_024679095.1 Eriocheir sinensis
CATTTCTCTAGAACCTCTTCTGACCTACCTTTCACGACATTGTTTGTTCCGACCAGGTAAACAAACACGGTCTCCTCTGAGGTAGTGACGACTAAGTCGTCAACCGTCTCAGCTACATGCTCGATTCTACGTCCAGGAAAAATGACATGCTTACGCCTCGCTCCCTTCCTACACAACTCTTGGTCCTGCTGTCTAACTAAACTATCCCCGACTAGAGCGATGCTAGGATTGTTCTCAAGTTGGTCTTCTAACACCTGGAACCTGTTCCTCGTCACGACACCACCGTAACTAACATCTGCAGCAACAGCCTTACTCCCTTTTCTAACCGGCTGGAAGGAATCTAAGGTACCTACCTCCTTCTCTACCTCACCTACTCTATCTTCCAGCCTCTCTACCTTCTCAACTACCCTGAACTCATTCTCCTCGACACTCCCTACATCCAATCCTAACACACCCTCCAGAAACTGTACCTTGCTATCTAACGCTTCTAACTTAACACTTACCTTGTGTTCAGTTTCACAAAAAAAAAACATACAGTGTATTCACCATTTTCCTGGCTGAGGAAGTCCTTCGTGAACTCCCTCCTGCAAGTCAAACACGGGAACCTCGCTGCTGCTGGCATCGTAACCTGACTCTGCGAACGGGTCGAGAGAGAAACCTACCTCACCTCCACTCGGTAGAGTTGACAGGGAGCAAGTGAGAGCTGTCAGGGAGCAAGTGAAGAGGAGGAGGAGGTGGAAGAAGAGGAAGGGAAAAGGATGTGTTGTTAGTGAATGATAAAGAAAAGGAATAGAGGACTAGGAAAAGGAGTAGGAAAGAGAGGAGACGAGGAGGAGAAAAACGAAGAGAAAAATAGGGAAATGAAAAGGTAATATTACGGAACGCTGAAGAGGAAATGAATAATAGAGGAAGGGAAAAGAAAAAAAAGAAATAAGGACAGAGGAGGAAGAGGAGGAGGAGGAGGAGCAGGAAGATGATGATGATGATTATTATGATGAGGATGTTGATGAGGATGATGATGAGGAGGAGGAGGAGGCGGAAGAGAAAGCGAAGAGGTGGTATTGTGGGAAGATAAAAAAGAAAAGGTAAAGGTCAAGGAGAAAAGGAATAGGAAAAGGAGTAGGGAAGAAAGAAGAGGAAGAGGATCCGAAAAGGTCGTATTGTGGGACGTGAAAAGGTAAAAGGAAAATATAAGAAGAGAATAGGAGAAAAGGAGAAGTGAAGACAGAGAAGGAGGCGGAGGACAAGAAGGAGGCGGAGGACAAGAAGGAGGCGGAGGAGGAGGAGAAGAACAGGTACGTCTCCATAATGGAAAGCAGCTCAGGTGTCAAAGGTGAATTAGATTTAAAGGGAAACCCGTGAAAATGTGATAATACCGAGAGAGAGAGAGAGAGAGAGAGAGAGTTATAAAAAAAAAAATCCTTTCAATGCTTCATCCTTAAAATCTATTCTACTTCTTCCTATTATTATTATTATTGTTATCATTATCATTATCATTATCATTATCATTATTATTATTATTATTATTATTATTATTATTATTATGAGCAAAAACGGTGCACGGCAAAATGGCTCTTACCAAAGGGTTGCACAAAGCCCAAAATGACCCATCAGGATTTATTCACGGATTAACGTAATTCCTGACGTGGCGAATAAGCCGCTTACTCTCTCTCTCTCTCTCTCTCTCTCTCTCTCTCTCTCTCTCTCTCTTCCATCTTCATACACCCAAATTCTGACGTATTATATTTTCCCCCTCATATTTTCCTCTTTTTCCCTTCTTTTTCTCACTTTCCTTTCACTTTTTCTTACCTTACCTTTCCCTTCATATTTACCTGTATATTACCTTGCCCTTCAGTGGGTGGCAGCTAAAATTACCTTGTCAAAATATGGTCCTTCTCCTCCTCCTCCACCTCCTCCCCCTCCTCTTCTTCTTCTTCTTCCTTCTCATAAGCAAGAATCACTGAGAGAGGCGTGGCATTTTCCTCCTCCTCCTCTTCCTCCTCCTCCTCCTCCTAGTCCTCATCCTCCTACTCGTTTTTTTGTGTTTCTTTTACTCCCCCCTCCTCCTCCTCCTCCTTCTCCTCCTCCTCTTCAGTATTTATTATATCCTGTTTTATCCATTCGCCCTCTCCCTCCTCCTCTCCCTCTCTCCCTCCTTCCCTTCCTAGCTCCATCTCTTTCCTCACGCCCACGGTCTCTCCTTATACACCCACACCTTCTCCTCCTCCTCCTCTTCTTCTTCTTCCTCCTCCTCTTTCTCCGCTTTCCCTTATCTCCTTCCTTTCTTCCTCTTTTCGTCTTCCCCTCTTTCTATCATTTCCTTCAGTCATCCCTTCCTTTCAGTTCTCTAATACCTTCTTTCTTTCATTTGCTTCTTTCTTCCTCTTCGTTTCTCTTTTCTATTTGATTTCTCTCCTCTTTTCTCTTTTCCTCCTTTCTCTCCTGGTTTTCTCATTCCCATTATTTACATGTTTCATCATTTTGCTCATCTCTTCTCTCTTCTTCCCCTTCCCTTCTTCCTCTCTCTCTCTTCCCCTTGCTCCCCTTCGTCTCCTCTCCCCTCTTTCCTCCCCTCTTCATTTCCTCTCATAACGGTTACTTTGATTTAGAGAAGTGTTGCAGCATATTTATAGACTCTCTCTCTCTCTCTCTCTCTCTCTCTCTCTCTCTCTCTCTCTCTCTCTCTCTCTCTCTCATTACTCTCCTACACTGCTCTTTTTCCACGTCCTTTCATCACTCTCTCTCTCTCTCTCTCTTTTATCTCTCGTGTAGGTAAATGGTGTTCAATTAATCCAGGTATTGAAAAGGGTTTAGATTCTTTGTACGGGGAATCACAAACGAAACAAAAAAATAAATGTTAGTGAAACGAATCTTCTCTTTTTGACTTTCTTTCATTTCTTTTTGCTCTCGTTCAACTCTTTTTTTCACACTATTCTTTATTGTTTAACTTCCATTTACATTTTTCACCTTTCTTCAAATCTTTTTTTTCCTCGCTTTCCTTGAGATTTTTTTTCTTAACATTCTTCATTTTTTTACTTTCCCCATTTTTTTTTTTTTTTCTTTCCTTCGGTGTTTTACTTTCATTATTTTTTTCACTCTCCATCAAATCATTTCCTTATTTTCATGTATTTTCCGCTTTCCATCAAATCTACTTTTTTTTTACTTATCTTTCCTCCAAATTTTCTTTCTTACTTTCCTTCAAATCATTTTTTACTTTCCTTCAAACCCTCCTTTTTACTTTTCTTCAAATATATATTTTCTTCGCTTCCCTTCAAATCTTTTTTTTCCACTTTCTTCAAATCTATATTTTTTAACTTTCCTTCATATCTAACCTTTTCTACTCTCCTTCAAGTCTTTTCCTTTTTACATTACTTCATTATTCGCTCTCCTTCAAATCTTTCTTTTCTTTCACTCTCCTTCGTTCTGCCGCATCGGGTCTCCGGGGCAAGACGTGTGAAAGTTTGTGAAGCTCTCCGCGAACATGGCTTAGAAATCTCTCTCTCTCTCGCTTTATCTGCTCTTATTTTTTATTTTCTGGCGCTTTTGGTCTGTCTGTTTGTCCGCCTGTTTGTCTGCCTGTCTGTCTCTAGTCTAGTCTAGTCTATATGGTCTGGTCTGGCCTGGTCTGGTCTGGTCTGGTCTGGTCTGGTCTGGTCTGGTCTCGTCTCGTCTCGTCTCGTCTCGTCTCGTCTCGTCTCGTCTCGTCTCGTCTCGTCTCGTCTCGTCTCGTCTCGTCTCGTCTCTCTCTCTCTCTCTCTCTCTCTCTCTCTCTCTCTCTCTCTGTTTATATCCGTATTTTCTTTTCTTAGTTCCTTCAATGTCTCACTTTTTTCTTCCATCTTCATATATTTTTCTCCTCCGTTCCTCCTCTCTTTTTTTTTTTTTTGTGTGTGTGTGTGTGTGTCTGTATGTCCTTCTCCTCCTGCTCCTCCCCCCTCCTTCTTCTCCTCCTCTTCTTCCTCAACCTCCTCCTCTTCTTCCTCTTTCTCCTCCTATATCTTTTATTTTCTGTGTCATCATCATCTCATCCTCTTTCTTTTTTCTTCTGTGCCCTCCTCCTCCTCCTCCTCCTCCTCCTCCTCCTCCTCCTCCTCCTCCTCTCACCTTCACCTATCTTCTCACCTTTCTTACTTTCACCTCAATAACCTTTGCACACCTCATCGACACAGACACCATATCAATAGTGCCAATAATAATAATAATAATAATAAAAATAATAATAATAGTAGTTATAATAATAATAATAATAATAATAATAATAATAATAATAATAATAATAATAATAATAATAATAATAATAATAATAATAATAATAATAATAATAATAATAATAATAATAATAATAATAATAATAATAATAATAATAATAATAATAATAATAATAATAATAATAATAATAATAATAATAATAATAATAATAATAATAATAATAATAATAATAATAATAATAATAATAATAATAATAATAATAATAATAATAATAATAATAATAATAATAATAATAACAATAACGTTAATAATCTACGAGCTTTCCGTGACTTGCTTTTTCTTTCCTTTCCTTCCTTCCTTTCTTTACGATATTTTTCATTTCCTCCCTCTATCTTTTCCTCCATTCCCTTCACCTCATTTTCTCCGAATAAGACATATGAAGGAGATAAGAGATTGACACACACACACACAGCTGGCATATATACATCTCCTTGGATTAACCATATAAGAAATATATTAAATGCCTGTGGCATGTCGGTTATATGGTTATAATCAGCAAGGTGATAACCTTGATTGGCTAAAGAAAGCTGTTGAAAGGAAATTGAATGACCAATGGATTACAACATGGTATAGAAATATTTTAACAAAAGGAATTTGCAGTAGTTATAATATATATATAAAGGGGTGTATGTTTTGGAAGATTATATGACAAAATTAGGGAAAAATATTTGGATACCTTGACTAAAGTAAGAGCAAAAAATAATAGACTACCAGTGGTAACAGGAAGGTATGGAAACATTAGCAAAGAAGAAAGATTTTGTACAAAATGTAGAATAAATGTTGTAGAAGAGTTTCACAATGTTAGTATGCCCCAAATAAAATATTCTTGAGCTGATATATATATATATATATATATATATATATATATATATATATATATATATATATATATATATATATATATATATATATATATATATACTACAGAAATAATCCCATATCAAATAAATTTAATTTGTTAATGCAAAGCAGCAATGCCAAAATGCTAACCAATATTTAATTTTCCATAAGAGCTGTATTTAAAAATGTTTAGATATGCTTACTAGAGCACGTTGTTGTAATAAGTACGACACCACAATTATCATGCAACAAAATGTGTAATTATGTCGTGCTAATAGAAGATGTGCTCCAGACTTTGTTAACAAAGTCTGAGCAAGTAAATCGAGTCTGAGTCAGAGTGAGTCACACAGAGAGAGAGAGAGAGAGAGAGAGAGAGAGAGTTATGCGCTGGCTTTCATAAGGACGTCACTAGAGAAAACCAAATCTTTCTTCAAGGGTAACTATGACAGAATCTTCTTGCGCATGAGACACACACACACACACACACACACACACACACACACACACACACACACACACACACACACACACACATCTGTCTAAAGCAGGGGTTCCCAACCTTGGGCATTTATACAGGTTCCCGTGTAGGCTACCCCAAAAAATCTAGGCTAAAAAACGATGAAATTGTAATATTTTGATATTATTTTATAATGAAATCTGTATGTTTAGACTGATCATATAATTTAAATAACAGTTTTGCTTACTAAAATTAAGAAATTTAAAAAAAAAACCGACATTGTGCAATTTGAATGCAATTACACCATGTATTGTACAGTATATAGTGGTTATTCTCTCGGACCCAATGTACCCCCTGAAAGATGCAGATGTACCACTTGGGGCACGTGTACCCCAGGCTGGGAACCCCTGGTCTAAAGGACAGGAAACTAAACTTGTTAAATAAAGTTTGATATCGGGAAAGAAATACTAAGGCCATTTTTATTCACCTTATTTTGCTTTGTTTTCATTCACATTATTTTGCATAGAAGCCTTATTGTCCTTTTCACTGGATTCCTATAACATACTTTTTGTACAATGTTCTGTTTATAGTTGTAGTGTGTAATAATTTATGGCTCATGTTACAATAGTGATAGAGAGAACAGAATAAAATTCATGGAACACGTAAATCATTAGTATGTTCCCCATTTGTTATTACTCTCAATAAGAGACACATGTAGCTATTGAAACTATCACTACTACTACTACTACTACTACTACTACTACTACTACTACTACTACTACTACTATTACAAAAACAGTAACTATTCTTGACACTCTTTATTTACAAAAACTCATATTGTAATTGATACCACTACAACAACAACAACATCTACTACTACTACTACTACTATTACTACTACTACTACTGCTGCTGCTTCTGCTGCTGCTACTACCACTACTACAGCCATAACACCCACCAAAAGTACCTACCACTACACCCCAAGCAAGTTTGCACATCAATATTACAAAGTGTCAGGTGAGTTAGTCTATCACAGGTAATGACAGGTGTGAGAAAGGTTAACAGAAGTAACAGGTACTGCGGAGAACTTTGAGTGTGTAATGTACGTAGAGTTTGATCGTAAAATGATGTTATAAGCGCGTGGAAGAAGACGATATTTTAGTTGTGCGATTTGTGGTGTTCATAATAGGGCACTTTCCTCTCTTTCTCCTCTTTCTTCTCTTCTTTTTTTTTGCCATGCTCTTTTTCTTCTTCTTTCTTCTCTATCTTTTTTTTTGTTTTATTTATTTGTTATCTGTTCCCTGTTCTCTTTTTCTCTCTTCTTGTTTTCTCTGATACGGTTTTTTTCTTAATTCTACCTTTTTATTGTGGCTTTCTCATCTGTTCTCTCTTTCTTTTTCTTACTATCAATGTCATCTGTTCTTGCTTTCTTTATCATTTTCTTCGTCATGTTTTGCTCTTTCGTTTTCTTGTTTTTGATCTCTTCTCTCTTTCTTCTTTCTCTTTTATTTTCTTCGTTCCATTTCTTCTTTCTTTATCTTGTTTTCTCTGTCATGTTTTCTTGCCATCCCTATTTTCCTCTTCTTTATCATCTGTTCTTTTATTTCATTTTCTTGCTTTCTTCTTCATCTCGTCTCTCTTTCCCCTCCATCTCTCTCTTTCCTATTCATTCTATCCGTCATCTGTTCAGTAGCAATATAACAGTAACAGCGACAGCAACAATAACAACCTAGGTAGTTAGTTGACAAAATATCACCCCTTTATACCAGAGCAACAATCATTAGCAGCCCCAGTAGTAGCGGTAGCAGGAGTAGAAGTGGTCATCATGAAGGTGGGAATAGCGCCGTGAGAACCGATCATGAACCAGCTCCAGTAGGCGAGGTTGAAGAGCAGGAAGGCGCCGGGGAGGAGGATGGCTGAGGCGGCCTCCACGCGATTCGCCTTCACTTGGTACGGGTTCGATACCTTGGTGGTGGTTGGGGTGGAGGTGGAAGGGGATAAAGGGAGGTCCTGTTCTGGTTGTGGATGTGGTTGTATCTGTGTGGGGTTGTTGTTGTTGTGGTAGTGGTGGTGATGGTGGTGGGGAGGGTGGAATGGGGAAAGGAAAAGGATGAAGATGGGGGCAAAGGAAGGAAGGGGAAGGGAAGGGAAAGGAAACGAAAGGAAAGGAAGGGAAGGGAAAGGAAGGGAAAGGAAAGGAAGGGAAGGGAAAGGAAGGGAAGGGAAGGGAAAGGAAAAGAAGGGAAGGGAAGGGAAAGGAAAGGAAAGACGGAGAAGGGAAGGGAAGAGATGGGAATAGAAAAAGAGTGACAGACGACAGAAAAAAAAGGAAATGGAGTGAAAGAATAAGGGAGAAAAGGCAAAAGTAACGAGAAAGAGGAGAGAGATAGGGGCAAAAGGAAGGAAAGGGAAGTAAAAAGGAAATGGAAAGGAGAAAGGAAAGGAAAGGAAAATAAGCGAAGGGAAAAGAAGGGAAGAAAAGGAGAGAAGAGGAGAGTAAGGAAAGTGAGAAATGTAAGAGGAGGAAGAATAGTAGGAAGAAGAGGAGCAAAAGGAGGCGTAGGAGGAGGACACAGAAAAAAATAAAAAAAGAAAGATGGTAGAGGAGAGCAATAAACGGTAAGGAAAAAAGATGATGGAATGTGATGAGACGAAAGCGGGAAAAAGAGAAAGAGAAAAAGAAAAGAAAAAGAAACAAAAGAAGATAAGATAAAATTGTGAGAGGAAAGTTGAGGCAAGAAGAAGAAGAAGAAGAAGAAGAAGAAGAAGAAGAAGAAGAAGAAGAGTTAATTACTTATTCAGATTATACAAATATACAAACACACATGTATATAACTCATGAATACAGAAAAGGTCACACACACACACACACACACACACACACACACATAAAGAGAGAGAGAGAGAGAGAGAGAGAGAGAGAGAGAGAGAGAGAGAGAGAGAGAGAGAGAGAGAGAGAGAGCAATATTACCCTGTTGGAGAATGGTCTTCCGCTGATCTTGGCTGTTGTGGTGGAATTAATGGCGGCGGCAGTGGTGGTGAAGGTGGATTTAGTGGAAGAGGGGGAGGAGGTAGACGTGGAGGTGGAGGTGAAGCAGGAGGTGTTTTTCCACTCCTTCCCCAGTTGAAGCAGTCTGGGAAGGAGGAGGAGGAGGAGGAGGAGGAGGAGACAATGAGAGACCAAAAAGCAAAGAAGGATAAGAAAGCAAAGAAGATGAGGATGTGGATGAGAAGTGAAAGGATATGAAGAAGATGGAGAAACAGGAGGAGGAGGAGGAGGATAATGGGGAGGAGGAGGAGGAGGAGGAGGCTTAGTTACTCACTACCTCTAACCTACTCTACCGTACTCTACTACTTCATCTTACGCTGATCACGTCTATAGCTCATTCTACTTAGGGGTATATCACGCCAGGGTAGCAACCAATGGAAAGAAAAAATCAGTGACCTAAGGCCCATTCAAGCTGGCTCCTGGCTCCCTCCTGGACGAGTAGGACGCTGCTCATTAGCTGACGGCGGGCGAGACCTCTGACTAAGTCGCCCACACACACGTCTAGTTCAGAAAATATTCATGTTTCTTCACCTAACTAATCTTTTACATAAGACAGGCAAATTTTGTTGACATTATTGGATTAAACAGTGATTGTACAATTGATACAATTTTCAAAAGCTGATAGTGTAAAAAATAACGTAATTATGATGAGTAGAATTGAGAGAATAACGTGTATGTTTGTACCAGTTTTTACTTATTATTGATCTTTGTAGCATTATGATATCAGTTATGGAATTAAATGTTTGTTCTAGTGCACAAAATCTTCCTGAAAATGATGCTACTTTCAGATTTTACATTATTTTTTTATCCTATAGAGTTTTGAAAATTGTGTTATAGTTGTACAATCACCGCTTTATCCACTGAAGCAAGCGAAATTTACCCATCTAATGTACCAGATGAGCTAAGTAAACAGGTATGAATATTTTTTTAACCTCTCCCGTGTTGAGCGGCGGAGAGGTCAGACACCCCGCCCGCCAACAGCCAATCAGCAGCGCCTTACTTAATGGCGAGGGATCCTTCCTCTGCCGGGAGGGATCCAGTTTAAGTGAATGGATTAAAGTAAATTAACTAATGCCCCTACCCCAAAATTGCCCCCCTGCCGCCCCCTCACCTGATGACGGCGCCAAACTCCAGCAGGACGAGGCTGGTGAAGGCGAGGCAGGCCAGCAGCCACACGTCGATGGCGCGCACGTAGCTCACCCGCGGCGTGGACTGCCTGTAGGGGGAGGAGGAGGAGGAAGTGAGGAGAGGAGGAGGACGACGAGGAGGAGGAGGAGGAGGAGGAGGAGGAGGAGGAAAGATATACCCGAGTTATATGCAGTAAACTTTTTTTTTTACATGTCCTCTTTCATGTTGTCTTCCTACTTTATTTCTTAACTCTTTTTTCCTCTTCTTTCCAGTATAGAAGAAGAGGAGGAGGAGGAGGAGGAGAAAGAGGAGATGGGCAAAAAAAGTGGACAGAACAAAAAAGTGAAGCAAACATATCCTCTCCTCAAAAAAATTAAAAAAAGAAGAAACAAACAAAAAAAGCTAAAATACACCCATACACACCCTCACATTCAACACCCACATCCTTATACACCTAACACACAACCCTTCCCCGACACCCAACACCCACCCACACCCACACCCACATCCTGATACACCCAACACCCAACCCTTCCCCGACACCCAACACCCACCCACACCCACATCACAAACCCACACCCACATCCATACCAACATCACCACCCTGTCTCACACACCCACATCCCTTCTCTCCCCCCCCACCCCCCAACCCCACACTTACATCGCCACCCCCAGGAGAGTAGACATGGTGAGTATAGTGGTGATGCAGAGAGTCATGCGTCCTGGGATAGCGTCGGGTGGCACAAGGAAGGACACGAAGGATACCACCACGAAGAGTCCTGACGGGAGGTACAGCTGCAGCAGGACCGAGGACAGGCGCCGCGTGAGGTGGATCCTGAAGGCCAGTGCGGGGTAGGTGCCTGAAGGACGCGAAGGATATGTGAGAAGGAGAGGAAAAGGGAAAATAGAGGGATAGATGGTGAGGGAGAAGGAAAGAAGAGGAAGGATAGGAAAGTGGGGATCGAAGTGTTAGATGAAAATAAGTTGAAAAGGATGTAAAGGAGGGAAGAAGGATGGAAAAATAGAAGAAAAGAAGCAAAGGTAGGAAGAAGAAAATAAGGAAAGAAGGAAAGAAAGAAGGAAGGAAAGAAGGAAAGTTAGGGAGGAAAAAAAGGAAAAGATACAAAGGAGGGGAGAAAGATGAAAAAGAGGAGGGATAGAGGGAAAGATGGATAAGAAAGGAAGACAGGAAGGAAAGAGGAAGGAGAGGACGAAGTATAAAAAGATAAGGATATGATGAGAAGGATATAAAGGATGCGATGGATATGTAGAAGGAAAGAAGGATGGGAAAATGATATGGATGGAGGGAGGGAAAGAAGATGGAAGGAGGGTGGAAGGAGGATAGAGGAAGGATAGGGAAGAGGAGGCGCGAAGAGTATGGAGATAAGGATAAGCTGAGAAGTATAAGAAGGATGCGAAGGATGTGAAGGAAGGAAGAAAGAAGGAAGAGTCAGGAAGGAAGAAGGGATTGTTAGTAGGGAAAAAATAGGGAGGAAGGATAAAATAAAGAAGGAATGAGGGAAAGTTAGGAAGAGAAAGCGTAAAGAAAGAAGAATATGAAGGAGTGAAGCTAAAGGATAGAAGGAAAGTTAAGGAGGAAAAAAAGTAAGGATGCAATGAATATGAACGAGGGAAGACAGAAGGGAAAAAGGTGAAGAAGAAATGAGGGGAAAATGGTGAGGGGTGGAAGGAAGGGCGGAGGAAAGAGGAAGAATATATCGGAAGGAGGAAAAGGAAGCGTAACAAGATACAGACATGATGAGAAAGATATGAAGGAGAAAAGAAGGAAGGACAAAAGGAAGGAAGGAAAGAGGAAAAAATCTTGAAGGACTTTTATAGTAAGGAGGAGGAGGAGGAGGAAGTGTAAGAAGATAAGGATATGGAAGTAGGATGATAAATAAGACTTGAAGGATACTCTAGAGCAATAGTTCTTAACCTTCTTCATCGCCTAACCCCCTGAGACTCTCCAGGGCATTACCGTGACCCCTACAGTATATATAGTAATGGTGAACTTTGCGTAAAGGTAAAACAAAACTATATGAAGATCCTGATTTATTGCAAATGTTACAATTAAAAGACCTTGAAAAATGCCACAAATCCCCTGCAAGTGCTAAAACAGTACAAACCATAAAGCCTTTTCCACCTATAAACAATTATGAGTTGGGCCGGACAGTAACCAATACAGCGCGGTACCCATTAAAAAATCATCTTTGAAGAATAAAATTGTTCACGAGAGGTATATTAATTTCTTTTAAGAAAAAAAGTTACTACAAAATAATAGCCTAGTTTTCTTAAATGCAAAATAATAACTTAGCATTCCTAAATGCAGAATAATAGCCTATTATTCCTAAATGCATGATATGGAATACAATGTTCCTCGAAACACACCCCTCGCTCCCCGGCGCCTTCCCTTTACCCCGTGACATTTCTATCCGACGCCTCCCGCCGCCCCTCGCAATTTGCTCGTCGTCCCTCGCCCTTCGTCCAAAACCCAGCTTCCCCAACGCCTCACGTCCCTCTATATTAAAAGGGCCCCTCAATAGCACTTGACAAAATTTTCGGCAATTTCCTTCATAATGGTCGTGATGTAACAACATTTCATATTTTTCTTCCTCTCGAGGTTAACGGACGAGCCTCCAGCGCTGCGTAAAAAACATAGTAAGGAAAAGTTAAGCTCTTGGAAGATTTGTGTTTCTGTTGTCTCGCTTTCGCGTCGTTGCTTGGCGCAGCTGAGGACGTCGTTCCAACAAGCCTTACGTGAGAGAATTTCCGGAGAGACACACTGGCTGCCATACGTGTCCCCCCCTTGCGAGCCTTTTGGATTTTTTTTTGTGCCCTCAGGCTGTCTCCTTTACTGTTATTAAAGAAGAAGAAAAAGAAAAAGAAGAAAAGAAGAAGAAAAAAAGAAAAAGATGAAAAAGATGAAAAAGAAAAAGAAGAAGAGGAAGTAAAAGTAGAAGTAGAAGTACAGGAAGAAGAAGAAGAAGAAGAAGAAGAAGAAGAAGAAGAAGAAGAAGAAGGAGATACAAAGAAAAAGAAGTAGCAGAAGATGAAGATGATAAGAAAGAAGAAAAATAAGAAGAGGAAGAAGGAGACATAAAAGTAATAGAATCAACAATATCCTTGCCACTGCTATCTCAGCCGTTATTGTTCATACCTTCTTTAAGAACTGGAACTGGAACTGGAACTGGTCACTGGAAGAGTTCAAGCCTACTTAAGACAGGTCTGCAAGATTTCGGTTAAGAAACACTTTGCTGAGTTTCTTTCTGGTTAAGCTATGGCGCGGAGAATCACGGTTTTTTATGGCTTTTGGATTCTTCTCGGTGTTGAAGATCTGTTTTTGAAGGTGACGGAAACACTTTTTATTCACAGATGTGACGCGGAATCAGGAAAAATGGTCAAGCGGTGAAAGTCTGTGCAGTCTTGGTGA
Source organism: Eriocheir sinensis (assembly GCF_024679095.1). Lineage (NCBI taxonomy): Eukaryota > Metazoa > Arthropoda > Malacostraca > Decapoda > Varunidae > Eriocheir > Eriocheir sinensis. The sequence continues at coordinate 11,070,700 of NC_066552.1, forward strand.
GTGTTCTTCGTTACCGCCTTACTGTATTAGTTGCAGTTTGGATGTTTTAGTGTTACTGTTTGTGTCATGTAGTTGTGTCTGCCAGCCTTGGGGTGGGGTTGTTTTTCCCATCCATGACGGGCTACAGCCTGCTGTTGTCCACTACGCAGGGTTCCCAAGACTGCTTTCACAGTTAAGTAGCGCTGCTCCTTCCACCTTCTTCTCCAGCTCTTCATTAGCCCACCTCTTCATATGCGCTACTCCAGCTACGCTCCCTCTCTCTTGCCACCTGGCCACCTATCCCCCTGAGTGGGCGCAGGGAGCGCACCTATATCCTGCCTTGGCAACCAGCCCCGCCTACATACTTCTCCCGCGCTGCCTCCGTGGCCCGTTATCCTCCTCTGGCCTCTCAGGCGCTGGCGGTAATGGCGGCCCTGGCGTGTCAGTACGGGTACAAGTTGGTAGCGCCCACACAGTCGTGGGCGCAGGCACAGTGGTGGAGTGAGTAGCACGCGATGCCTCTCTCGTGCCCAAACGTTCCTGACCTGGTCCCGCCCCGCCTCCGTGTCTGCTCCCGCGCCCCGACTTGACCCTGGCCGTCTGAGGCCCCTCCTGGCTCTGATGAGCCTCCTGATGACTGGTGGGGTGGCTGCGATCCAGCAGTCTGGCGAAAGCGTGCTGAAAGCCAGACATGCCGATGCACGCGCGACCTTAGCTGACGCATGCGAGGCCGCGGACGACACACGTGCGCCGCCGCCGGGAGTCGGGGGTCGGGCGGTCTCACTGTCGCGGGTGGGCGACTTCAAAGTAGGCCTCGTCATCCGGTAAGCCAGCACCACTCCGTCCAGGGCATGCCGTCGGGCGGTGCAGAGCCAGTAATGCGGGTGCGCACCGACGCAATCTGACGCCCATGGTGCGCACCGGGGACAGCCCTGACAGCCCTTTCTGGGGGGGGCCTGAAGGAAGGGGCCTTCCGGGCAGGGACCCTCGAAGCAGAACGTCCAGGACCACCAGCTCCCCCACGAGCCAGCCCACCACGCGCCGCATGACCGCGCGCCCGCCGCGAAGTACTCCCCACGTCGGTTGTGTAGTGTTGTAGTGTAGCTGCTTCTCGCGCTCAGTGTTGAGTGTTACAATGAATAGCGGGCGATTTGACACGTCTTGACGTCATTCTGTATTTCGTTTTTGGGTTCAGTGAGTTGTTGGACATTTGGGGGGCAGGGGAGGGGCGAGGTGGGGGGCTCATTCACTCAAAGGCCTTTTTTGTGTGTGTGTGTGTGTGTGTGTGTGTGTGTGTCACTAATAACTCTTGGAAACACGGGGGTAGCCTCAGGGCCTTGGGAGAGGGCTTGGCCCAGACCTTGAGTCCTTACAGTTTCCTGCCTTCCGGATCATTGGTTCGGTGGATTAATGAAAAAAATTTCATGACCCGCCAATGTGACGGCCGACTCGTGCTGTGTGGAATGCGATGTTTCCTTCATCTGTTTGTTTATTTACTTCATATGACTAAGCAAAGAGAGAGCGAGAGAGAGAGAGAGAGAGAGAGAGAGAGAGAGAGAGAGAGAGAGAGAGAGAGAGAGAGAGAGAGAGAGAGAGAGAGAAATGGAACACACGCTGAAAATAAGGTAATGTAGACTAACTGATATGAAATAGTGTAATACGATAGTAAAGGGAAACTATCCCTTAAAATGTGCTTGGAGAAAATACTGATCGATCTTGTTCGACAAGGAGCAAGATTTATTCTCGCGTCTGGCTTCCCAAAAGCCTTGAAAATGTTGACTTCCGCCAGGAAGTGTTGTGGTTGGGTTGCGTTTGTTGGTTGGTTGGCCGCGCCGGGTTCAGTGCACTTCACGCATATCAGATCTAGTAGAAGCCGTACTTTTTACACCCCAAAAGTACCAAATCTGGTACTTTCGTTCCAAAACGGCAACACTGCCTGGTTGTGGTTGATGTCTTTAGCAGTTGGTAACCTCAAATACATGAAATAATAGACTTTCTCCAAAACGCTCCGTGATCCCTCGAGAAACCGCAAACGACCCCCAGGTTAAGAACCACTGCTCTAGACTGATGAGAAGAATATTATTAGAAGGAATGAGATGAAGGAGAAGAAATAAACAACAGGAGGAAAATAAAGAAAGGAAACAAGAAAAGGAACTGAAAGAGAAAAAGGAAAAGAAAGAAGTAGGAGGAGGAGGAGGAGGAGGAGGAGGAGGAGGAGGAAGCGCAAGAAGGGTATGGAAGAAGGAAACGCAGCATAGGACATAAACTTGAGGACAGGGAAGGATGCTGTAGGATTAGAAGGTGAAGAATGCTGATGAGGAGAAAGAGGAGGAGGAAGAGGAGCAGAAGGATGAGAAGCATGTATAAGGAGGATATCAAAAGAGGAAGAGGAGGCAAATGAAGAAGAAATGGAGATGAAGGTAAAAAAAAATGGAAATAATGGAGGAAAAAAAGCAAGTGAAGGAGGAGAAAGGCCAAAAGTTAAGACAGGAAAAGGAGGAGAAGAAAAAGGAGGAGAAAGAGGAGAAGGAGGAGGAACAGGAGGAGGAGAAGGAGGAGGTACAGGTGGCTCGAAGGAAGAAAAATTGAGATTAAAAAGAAAAGATGAAGGAGGTAGTGGGCGGAGATGAATATAACGAAGAGGAGGAGGAGGAGGAGGAGGAGGAGGAGGAGGAGAGATATAGGTACAGTAAACTATTTTGTGTCATCTATATTTTTCATGTCTTTCTTCATCCTTGTCTTCATTCTTTATTTGTTTTCTCGTTTTCCTCTTCTTTCCAGACTAGAGGAGGAGGAGGAGGAGGAGGAGGAGGACAGGAGGAGGACAGACAGGGACAGAGACATCAGGAGAAAACAAAGACGCACAACTAAATGGAAAATCCTTCTCATAAAGTTTCCTCGTTTGCTCTTTCTTCTCCCCTCCCTCCCTCCCTCCTTCCCTCCCTTTCCCTCCCCACCCTCTTCCTCCCTCCTTCCCTTCTTAGCCTTCTCATGTGTTTCTTCTCTGTCTTTCATCCAATTCCAATTCTTTCCTTTCCTCGATTCCTCTTTTTTCTCTCCCTCCCATCTTATTTCCCTCCCCTTCTCCCCCTTTCTCCCCTCCTTCCCTCCCCTTCCTAGCCTTTTTACATATTTCCTTCTTTATCTCTCATCTCATTTCCTTCTTTTTTCTCTCTCTATATTCCATTCTACATTTCTTACCTCTCCTTCGCTATCTCTCCTCTTCTCTCTCCTACTTTTCTTCTCCTCCTCCTCCTCTTCCTCCTCCCATTCCTTATTTCTTTTTCAGACTCTTTCTATCATTTCTTTCTCTCTCTCTCTCTCTCTCTCTCTCTCTCTCTCTCTCTCTCTCTCTCTCTCTCTCTCTCTCTCTCTCTCTCTCTCTCTCTAGCAGTTTTTCTTCCTCTGCCATATATTTTTTGCTCCCTCTTTTCTCTTGCATACATTTCTTTCATTCTTTCACTCTCTCAAATGCTCTCCTTTTTATTCAGTTTATTTCTTATTTTCTTCTTTCTCATTTATTTGTTTTTCTCCCTCTTATTTTTCCTCTTTCTCTTGCAAGCTCTACCTGTTATTTACTTTTCTTTTTTTTCTGCATCCTCTCTTTCTACCGATCTATCTGTCTGTCAATCAATCTATCTATCAACCTATCCAGCAATTTATCTATCTATCTATCTATCTATGTACCTACTTATCTATCTATCTGTCTATCTATCTATCTATCTATCTCGACACTCACCGTACGCGTCCACCACCTGGTTCGCCGACTCCACCTTCTCCATCCTGACCAAGAATTGCTCACTGGAGATGCTGGGCGCCACCTCCAGGCCGGGTGAGATCCACAGATACACGTTCCGCTCCAGGGTGTAGGCGTCTGAGGGGGAGTGAGTGAGAGGGAGTGAGAGGAGGGATGATTGAGAAACATGGTGAGGATTAGAGGGAGAGTGAGAGTGAGAGGGGGTATGAGGGAGAATAGGAGTGAGAGGGAGGATGAGAGGGGGGGTGAGAGGAGCAGAGATGAGGGAAAGAGAAGGAAGAGGGAGAGAGGGAAGGATGAGAGGGGCAGGGATGAGAGAGAGCGAGGGGGAGAGGGAGGGTAAGAGGGTAAGAGGGACAGGAATAAGGGAAAGTGAGAGGGAGAGGGGGGATGAGAGGGAGACAATGATGAGGGTGAGAGAGGGAGAGGGAGGGAAGGTAGGATGAGAGTGGGAGGGAGAGGGAGGGTAAGAGGGACAGGGATAAGGGAGAGTGAGAGGGACACTGATGAGGGTGAGAGAGGGAGAGGGAAAGGGGATGAAAAAGACTGGAATGAGAGGGAGAGACAGTCGAAGGGAGTGTGAGAAGGATAGGGATGGTGGAGATGTGGGTAAGGAGTGAGGAAAGAAGGAAAGGGAATATTAGGAAATGTGGAGTGGAAGGAATGAAAGCAAATGAAGAGGTAGAAAGAGGGAGAGGGAGATTAAGAAAGAAAGGAAAGAAGTGAGGGAGAGAAAGAGGGAGAAAGGAAAGAAGAAAAACATGTAATTGAAATGTAAGAGAGAAGATAATGGAAAGAAAAGAGCAGCGGGAAGTAAAAACGGACAGAGAGGGAAGGAGAGGGGAGAGGAGGAGGAGGATTGGAGGGGAGAGGAAGTAGGTAAGGAAATGGAAGAAAAATGGAAAGAATGCGAGCAACGACTAAATTAAAATAAGAAAGGAAAAGGAGGAAAAGGAAAAGGAGGAAAAAGAAAAGTAATGACATATCTTCTACTGTTACTCCTCCTCCTCCTCCTCCTCCTACTACTACTACTACTACTACTTACAGCTCTGCATGTTGATTAGGCAGATTTGGTGGTCGTGTGGAAACCAAACGTAGGTCATGGCGCAGGACACACGGATGTACATGCTGGAAGAAAATGGAAAATAGTAAATAGATAGATAAATAAATAAATGAATAAATAAACAAAATAAACAAATAAGCAAAAGTACTTATAAAAATCGACAGTTAGATAGAAAAAGAGACATTAATAAAAACGGCCAGAAAAAAATAACTTAACAAATGTGAATAAAAACAGTAAAACAGATAGACAAAGACAGACACAAAGATGAAGAGAATTAAAGAAAGGAAGGAAAGAGAGAGAGAGAGAGAGAGAGAGAGAGAGAGAGAGAGAGAGAGAGAGAGAGAGAGCGTATACCAGGTGATGGAGACGGAAAGACGAAACAAGTAAAGAATAAAAAGTTGGAACAGGAGGAGGAGGAGGAGGAGGAGGAGGAGGAGGAAGAAAAATGGAGCGGAGGAAAACGAGGTGAATAAATTGCGTCAACTTGCAAGGTCCCGCGATTTCTCTCTCTCTCTCTCTCTCTCTCTCACGATCTCCTTATTTTTGATGAGATTGACCTTTAAGAGAAAGAGAAGAATGATGATGATGATGATGATGATGATGATGATGACTGGGGTTGTGATGAAGAGGAGGAGGAGCAGGAGGAGGAGGAGGAGGAGGAGGAGGAGGAGGAGAAAATATATATGAAAGAACGAGAAAAACATGGGAATAATTAAGGAAGGAAGGACGGAAGGAAGGAAGAAAGGAATGAAGTAAGGAAGGAAGAAGGGAAAGAAGGAAGGGGAGAAGAAACGAAAATAGAAAAGCATGAAGGAGAGAGGAAAATCATGGAAGGAAAGAAGGGAATGAAAGAAGGAGGGAAGGAAGTAGGGAAGGAATGGAGGAAAGGAGGAAGGGAGAAAAGAAAGAAAGAGGGCGGGTAAGAAAGGAAGGAAAAAAGGAAAGGGGAGGAGGAACGAAGGGCATAATAAAGACGGAAGGAAGGAAGGAAGGAAGGAAGGAAGGAATAAATGAAGGAAGGAAGAAACGAAGGAAGGAAGGAATAAAGGAAGGAATGAAGAAAAGAAGGAAGGAAGGAGGGAAGTAAGGAAGAAGGAAGGAAGGAAGGAAGGAAGGAAGAAACGAATGAAGGAAGAGATAAAGGAAGGAATGTAGGATAGAAGGAAGGAATGTAGGAGAGAAGGAAGGAAGGAGGGAAGTAAGGAAGAAGTAAGTAAGGAAGGAAGGAGGGAAGTAAGGAAGAAGTAAGGAGGGAAGGAAGGAAGGAAGGAAGGGCAGGTAATCTAATGAGGTGACAGGTAAGAGAGGCGTCCAAGTGAACCAAGACCAAGGTTAGTGCGACCCTGGGGACGTGTGTGTGTGTGTGTGTGTGTGTGTGTGTGTGTGTGTGTGTGTGTGTGTGTGTGTGTGTGTGTGTGTGTGTGTGTGTGTGTGTGTGTGTATGTGTGTGTGTGTAATACCTTCCTAAACACACACGCACGCTCTCTCTCTCTCTCTCTCTCACACACTTCCTTCCTTCCTTCCTTCTTACCTTTGTTCTTTCCTACATCCTTACGTTCTTCCTTCCTTCCTTCCTTCCTTCCATCCGTCTTTCCCTCCGTCTTTCCTTCCTCTCATCCTTCACTCCTGTCTCCCCCTCCAGCACTCACTCACTCCCGCCTAACATCCTTCCCTCCTTCATCCCCTCCCTCCTCCCTCCCTTCCTTCTCTACGTACTTCCCGGAGTAATCCACCGTGGCGTTCCCGTAGATCCAGACGGAGGCAATCTGGGTGAGTAGAGACGGGGTAGACACGCCCCCACTGTGCTCTGTGTGGGAGGAAGACGAAAAGAACAAGAACAAAATGAACAAGAAAAAAGAGAAGGATAAGAACAAACACAAGAGGTAGAAGAAGCAAGAGAAGGAATATAAAGAAGATTAAAGAATAAATAAAAGAAAGAATAATGCAATATAAGTTAATTAGATCAAACTCAGATGTTATTTGTAAGCACAGGTAAAAAAAGATTCCATACAACAAACAAGTATTTCC
>NC_066552.1:11082526-11085026 GCF_024679095.1 Eriocheir sinensis
CGTCCTTCCGTACTCTTTCCCCCCTTTCCCCTTCCCCTTTTCCCCTCAAATTCTTACCTCATACATTATTATTCACCAGTTAATCAGCACATCATACGATCACTTAACATGACAAAGGATTATGACAGAGGATTACACAGGATTACTTTGTCACCCACGTCAAGTTAATTATGGATGAGGTTATTCGCGTTCATTATGACCCCGTTAGCTCAGTCATTAGAGGAACAGGTAACTTATTCACCTGCTCACTAATTATTTAGATTCGCAGGTGGAGAGGTCTTTATTATGCTGCAAAAGTGGTGCAGCTTCCCTCCCTTGAGTAAAGTCACAGGTGAAGTATCAGTATCAATTCCACAGTGCATCAGATGACCTCCCTTTACCTGGTCGCACCTTAAGTAAACTCACCTGGTCACAAAAACATTTCACCCTTTTACTGTCAATTTATTTCAAACATGTATTTTTTTGACCTCTTCATTAGTGCACCAAGTTATATCATTCACCTGGCCACCGCTTTATATAGATTTAGAGGTGGACAGATCCATACCTGGTCACAAAGGTAATGTTTTTATACCATGTAACAGGCGAAAATACTTTTACCCACATTCTGAAGATATTTACCAAGTCACAAAATTCCTATGCCATACCCACATTAACCCGGTAGCTGCGGGGATCATGTTTTTTAAAGGTCCCTCTAAGCGAGAATAATGAGAAAAAATCGTCATTCACGCAAACCATTTCATAATACATATCAACGCATTTGTGATCAGTTTATGCATCATCTATTTTGGGGTGTTTATATCATGGCAAAAATTTGGCCCGTCGCTGGTACACGGTAAAGCGACAAATCTGGCCCGTCGCTGATACCGGGTTAATTAGTCAAAGGTGAAAAAAGTATCAATAGTTATATCCCATAATCTCTTCCCCCGGCGCCCCTCACCTGGCGTCACCGGCGGGAATATCTCCTTGCGGTAGTCAGGCGGCGTGTAGCTGCTCCACGTGCCCTCCCCGGTGCTCGACAGGTTGCGAGGCTCACCCTTCCTGGCGCCCGGGTCACCTGTGCTCTCCTGCCGCTGCCCCCTCACGCCCCTGCCAGGTAAAAGCAAAGGTGAGCGCACAGGTGAATGACATGAGGTAGCTTTCTTATCTAAGGTTATTTTTCTCTCTGTTCTTTTTTCATCTTAGTTGGTTTATATTTTTGATGCTGTAATTTTTTTCCTATTTCCGCACATTACGATTTTTTTTACGAGATTAGAGTTCGTTTACAAACAATGCATATGAGGAGACAGCTTTTTTGCATATCTACAATTCGTATAATACTAATTTCATACACATCTTACATTGAAATATTAACAGCTTTACTCTTTTATTATCTCTGCCAACTCAATGTGCATTTAAGAGTTATTACAACCTTGTATTTCTAACGATTAACCATTCTTCTTCTTGACACTAGAAAATAGGACTTTCAGGCTATATATAAATAAATTCTCAGTACTGTTTACCTCACACACAAGGACACTAATATATACAGCAAAATACAAGCTGTCAATGGCAATGAATAAAACAATAAACAAACACAACCTGAAACTGTCAAATCACCTGCATACATCACCTGTTCACGTGCACACACACACGCACACACACACACACACACACGAACACATACACCTCAATTAACCTGTGCCGCTTTCACTGTCACCTCTTTGGGATTCACCGGGTGTAGAAAGGAGGAGGAGGAGGAGGAGGAGGAGGAGGACAAGGTTAAATAGATAAGGGACATTCTCTTTCCCTTTACTCACTCCCCTTACTTTAATAGGAGGAGGAGGAGGAGGAGGAGGAATAAGAATACGAAAAAGAACAACAACAGGAAGAACAACAAAAACAAAAACTAAATAAACAACAACAACAACAACAACAACAACAACAACAACAACAACTTACACACAGCAGCAGGACGCCAGTAGAAGCAGAAGCAGGCGCGGGAAATGCATGGAGAAAGGCAAGCAGGAAAAGGCAGGAAGCATGGAGGAGGAGGAGGAGGAGGAGGAGGAGGAGGAGGAGGAGGAGGAGGACCGGTTTCTATGCATACTGAGTGTCTTTTTCTTTTTTTCCCTTTTCCTGGAGGGGAGAGACGAGTAGAAGGAAGATAAGAGGAGGAGGAGGAGGAGGAGAGAAAGAGGAGGAATTGTAAGATGAAGAGGAAGAAGGAGAAAGAAGAAGAGAGAGAGAGAGAGAGAAGAATGAGCGGAGGTACGAGAAAAATATGAAAGAAATGAAAGCTGAGAAATGTTAGAGGAGAGTGAAAGTGAAGGGAAGAAGATAAGGAGAGGTAAGAAGAGAAGAAGAGGTAAGAAGAGGAGTAGAAGATGACGAGGAACTGGAAGATGAGGAGGAATAGAAGAGTGAGAGGGAGAGATGAGGTTCAGGGTAGAGAAAAAGAAGCATAAAAAATGGGGGGAGAGAAAAGGAAGAGAGAGAAATTGAATGAAAGAGAGAGACGAGC
>NC_066552.1:11095026-11100026 GCF_024679095.1 Eriocheir sinensis
TTTGCCTTATTTTATTTTTTCCTCTCGTTCTTTCTCTTTTAATGGTTCCTTCATTTCTTCTTTCTTTCATCTCTTTCACCCACTTCTCCTTTTCCCCTCCACTTTTCCCCTTCTACGTTTTCTTCATCTTTTTTGTCTTCTTTCCTTTCATTCTCTCTGCTTACAATCATTCCTTCCTTTCTTCTTTCCTTCATCTCTCTCATTTACTTCTTTTCTCCTCATCATCATCCCTCCTTCTCTCCCTTCCAACTTTCTCTTCATCTTTGTTTTGTCTTTTTTCTTCTATTTTTTCGATCTTTCTTCCCTTCCATTACCTACAACTCTCCTTTCTCCCTCCTCTTCTTCATCCCTTTTATTCTCCCTTCCTACTTTCCCTTCACACTTATTGCATTTTCATTTTCTTCCCTCCTCTCGTTCTCTCCTCTCCCTATCCTTCCATCCTTCCTCTCTTCTTTCTTCCATCTCTTTCATCCACTTCTATTCCTCTTGCTCTCCATCCCTCCTCCATTCATCCTTCCTTTCCTTTCGGTCACTTTTCTTCCCATCCTTCCTTACTTCCTTCTTTCTTTCATCTTTTCTTACCTTATTTCTCTCCTTTACATCTATTACTCTACCTCCTCCTCTTCATCCCTTCTCTTCTCCCTTTTTACTCTCTCTTTTCATCCTACTTTGTCTTCTTTTCTTCTTTCCATTCCTTCTTTCTCTTCTAATCCTTCCTTCCTTCCTTTTCCTTTCAGCTTTTCCTATCCACTTTCCATCCTTTACATCCAATTTTCCTTCCCTTCCTCATCTTCATCCCTCCTCTCCTCTCCTACTTTCCTTTCATCTTTCTTTTGTCTTTTTTTCCTTCTATTCTTTCATTCTTCTTCTCTCCTTCATATTTTCCAACCTACTTTCCCTCCATTTCTCCTCCTCCTCCTACTCTCCATCCTTCCTCCACTCCCTTCCAACTTTCCCTTCATCTCTCTTTCTCTCTCTCCCCTTTGTCTCCTTTCCCTCCAGGTCAAGTCAACTACCTGTTATTTACCTGGCCGCCCTCACGTGACCCGCCGCCTGGGGTCACCTGGGCGTGGCGCGGGTTGTGTCACACCTGAGTCTCCCTTGATGATGTCACAGAAAACGGGACACAGGTTGACACAGGAGGAGAAGACGGAGGAGCAGGAGGAAGAGGAGGAGGAGGAGGAAATAAGGATGACAGATATATTTACACATCATACACGTAATGCTTTCTCTCTCTCTCTCTCTCAAAATGTTCATATGAAAGAAAGAAATAGAGAAGAGGGAAACAAAGAATGAAAGGAACATAAAGATGAGAATGGATGATGAAGGGGAGTGAAGGAGAGATAGGGGAAGAGAGAAGGAAGGAAGAAGGGAAGGAGGAAAGGTCAGGAAAAGCAAAGGAAAGAAAGAAAAGAAGAGGGAATGGAAGGAAGAACATGAGAAAGCTGAGAAAGGGAAGGAGGAGGAGGAGGAGGAGAAAGTCTTTAATTCAACCACAATGAAAATCTATTAGTCAAGATATAATAATAATAATAATAATAATAATAATAATAATAATAATAATAATAATAATAATAATAATAATAATAATAATAATAATAATAATAATAATAATAATAATAATAATAATAATAATAATAATAATAATAATAACAAAATTGAGAAAGGAGATGATAAGAGAGGAGAAGAGAGGACAGGAGGAGAGAAGAGAAAAAGAGAGAGGAGAAAGGAAGAGAAAGGAGAGTAATGAGGGTACAGGGGGGGGGGGGGGGGCAAGAGGAGAATATGGGAATAAGAGGAAGAATAGAAGGAATAAAATAAATTAAACGAGGTGAATGGGAGTAATGAAGGAGGGAAAAGATTGTTGGAGAAGCTGATTTGATAACATTGTGAAGGAAGAACGGAGGGAATGGAGGAACGAAGGAGGGAAGGAATGGAGAGAAGGAGGAAGGAAGGAAGAGATGGAGGAAAGGCAAATCGGAATAAAAGATGGAAATGTAGAAAAAGGTAGAAAGAGATGAGAAGAGACGGGAGGGAAAGAGAGAGGGGGAAGGAAGGAAGGAAGAAAGGAAGGGAAGGAAAGAAAGAGAGGAAGGCAGTGGGCCGGGTGAAAGGAAGAATATAGGTGTGTGTGTGTGTGTGTGTGTGTGTGTGTGTGTTTGTGTGTGTGTCCTCCCTTCTTGCCTTGCATTTCTACATTCCTTTCTCCTTTCTTCTCTCCTTCCTTATTCTCCTCCTTTCTTTCATTCTTCTTCCCTTCCTTCCATCTTTCCTTCCTTCCTTCAATCCCACCTTCCTTCCTTGCTCCTTCCTCCATTCCTTCCTTCTCCCCATCCCTCCTTCCTTCCTTCCTTCCTTAGTTTCTCCCTTCCTTCCATCGACGGTGGCCGGGTGGTCAGCGTGCGGGCGTTGTGACCCCGTGGACATAGGTTCGAGTCCCACCGAAACACGCCATCTAATCAACCATTGCCGAGTGTCGGAAGATTACCCACATGCTGCCCAGATCTTCAATCAACCCTGACTGAAGCGACGTCGGTCAATGGAAGCACCACCAATAGTCATATATCACGGCAAACACAATAAATAAAATTCGCTCGCGCCACTAACGAGCTGAAGTCGCCAACGAGACCCCACAAGACAGCCTACCGGCGTTATAGGCAACACCTTAAAAAAAAATCCCTGTTCCCTTACCTCCTTCCCTCCGTTCTTCTTTCCTTCCTTCCTTCCTTTGTCCTTTCATTTCCTCCTCACCTCCTTCCTTCCTTCCTTCCCTCCTTCCCTCCCTCCTTCCTTCCCTTCACGTACTTTCTCCTCCATGATTTCACAATTCCCATTTTCTTCAATCCTCTCTCTCTCTCTCTCTCTCTCTCTCTCTCTCTCTCTCTCTCTCTCTCTCTCTCTCTCTCTCTCTCTCTCTCTCTCTCTCTCTCTCTCTCTCTCGTTTTTAATCGACATTGCTGTTTTTTTTATATTTTGTTGGTTTGAGAGAGAGAGAGAGAGAGAGAGAGAGAGAGAGAGAGAGAGAGAGAGAGAGAGAGAGAGAGAGAGAGAGAGAGAGAGAGAGAGAGAGAGAGAGAGAGAGAGAGAGAGAGAGAGAGAGAGAGAGAGAGAGAGAGAGAGAGAGAGAGAGAGAGAATACAGTCTGTGGGTGGCTTATTGTGTAGAGGGCGTGGTGTATGTGTGTATATCCGTGTGTGTGTGTGTGTGTGTGTGTGTGTGTGTGTGTATGTATGAATGTATGTATGAAATGTATGTATGAAATGTATGTATGTATTGTATCAATGTATGTATGAAATGTATGTATGTATTGTATCAATGTATGTATGTATGTATGTAAGTATGTAAGTATGTATGTATGTAATGTATGTATGTATGTATGTATGAATGTATACGTGTATGTGCGTGTGTACATTAGCATGGCGGACACACGGACAGGTATGGAGGTGGGTGATTAAAGGCTGTAATTAACTTCTCAGGTGAGCAGGGGGGACAGGTGAGCGTAATAGAGGAGGGGAGAGGGAGGGAGGGATAGGGGGAGAAGGGGAGGAATGGGGTATGAAGGATGGAGAGGGAAGGAATAGTGGAAGGGATGAAGGATAGGGGACAAAGAGGACATAGTGAAGGGGAAGGGAAGGGAATGAGAGATGGGAATGGAGGAGATAATGAATGAAAAGGGAAGGGAGAATGAAGGATGGGAAGGGAAGGAATAGTAGAAGGATAACAAGTGAAAAGGGAGACATAGTGAAGGGGAATTAAAAGGGGATGAATGATGGGAAGGGGAGAGATGATGAATTAAAAGGGAAGTGGGATGAAGGGTAGAAAGTGATGGGACTGTACAGTGGGAAGGAAGTGGTTGAAGGATAAGAAGGGAAGGGAAGGAAGGAATGGTTGCTGGAAGGGAAGGGAGGTAGGGGAAAAGGTAGGGAAGGAAGAGATGAAATGAAGGGGAGGGAAGGAAGGGAGGAATGCTGAGGAGAGTAAGAAAGGAAGGGAGGTTATCTGGGAAAGAGAAGGGAGGGTGAAGGAATGAGGAAGAAAATTATTGTGGGAGAGAGAAGGGAAGGAAGAGAGGTAACGGAAAGGTGAAATGGAGGGAAGGATGATGAGGGAGGCAGGGAGAGAAGTGATGAAGGGAGGAAGGGAGAATGAGGAAGCGAAAGATGATGATGATGAGCAAGGGAATGAGATGAAGGAGATGAGAGAGAGAGGAGGGGGAGGGATGCTGAGGAAAACGAGGGCTGCAGAGGAGATGAAGGAGGTGGGAGATGAGGTTGGTGGGAGATGAGATAGGTGGGAGATGAGATGGGTGGGAGATGAGGGAGGTGGGGGATGGGGTGTGTGGGTGGACAGGTGGAAAGGTGAAGGTAGATTGGTTGAAAGGTATGTGTGTGTGTGTGTGTGTGTGTGTGTGTGTGTGTGTGTGTGTGTGTGTGTGTGTGTGTGTGTGTGTGTGTGTGTGTGTGTGTGTGTGTGTGTGTGTGTGTGTGTGTGTGTGTGTGTGTGTGTGTGTGTTAATGAGTGTGTACCTGGATGAATCAGACAGGTGGGTGGATAGAGAGTGGCGGGGAGTGGATGGGTTAAGTGGAAGGAGGTGGAGAGAAAGTCAGAAGTTATAGGAGGAGGAAAGAAGTGGAAGAAAGTGAGGTGAGGAAAGGACAGTGGAAGAGGAGAGAGAGTGGAGGCAGAACTGAAAAGAGAAAGAAAATGAAGAGAGGAGAGAAAAGGTGGAAGAGGAGAGAGAAAGAGAGAGTGAATAGAGGAGAAAGGAGAAACAGATTGAATGGTGAATAGAATAGATGGAATATATTAAGAGGAGGAGTGAATACACGTAGATAGGTGAGAGAGGCGAGGGAAGGGAGAGGGAGGAAGAGGGTGGAAGAGGGTGAAGGAAGTGGACCAGGTAGAGGTGGAAGAGGTAAAGGTGGAAGCGTGTAAGGCCACCTCCTGACTTTGTTCTTCTCGCAAGTCTTAAACGTCCGTAACGCCGCGGGAGGGAAGGG
>NC_066552.1:11105026-11110026 GCF_024679095.1 Eriocheir sinensis
TCAGGGGAGGAGAAGGGCCACGCAAGTAAACAAGTCAACCCTCCCGGGCTGGAGATGGCCCACACGTCTCGTCACTCGTACCGTCCCGCGTCCGTACCCTTCAACAAACAGACCCGCGGCTGTCTGTTGACGGTTTTTCGTATCACCTAAACAACAGTCCCTCGGCTTAATTAAGACTGTCTTCTGGCGTTTTTTGTATCGCCTCAGGAGACGCCTCCGTGGTGCAGTGATTAGCGTGTCTAAGTACGAGTCCGCGTCCCCGGGTTCGAATCCCGGACTTTCAGTCGTCGTCCAGCCCATCCAGCTCTTCATCCTCCCTTTCAGTCTGGTGGTTAAATGGGTACCTCGGGAAACCTGAGGAAGGTAAACTGTGGTAACGCAGATGTCACACTGGCCCGTGTCCCGGGGTAATGGGGTCATACCCACCACAGGCTCAAGACCCAATGCGACAGAGCTGAGCACCGCGGCCAGGCGCAGCTTAAGCGCACACCTTCAACTTTACCTTAAATAGAAGGAAGCTAACGTGGAAAGATGTTATAGTGATAAATCTTCCTCCCATCCTTTTTATACTTCCCAGTCACTACCACCACCACCACACCACCACCGCCGCCATGAGGGAGCTCCTGATCCTCGCCACCCTGGTCTCCGCCGCCGCCGCCCGCATGGCCTACGTGTTCTCGTCCGGCTACGAGGACATCATTGGCGCGCCCAGCGAGACCTTCAGCTGCGAGGGTCGCGGCTACGGCTACTACGCGGACATGGACAACGCCTGCAAGGTCTTCCACGTGTGTCTGCCCATCGCTAATGACGAGGGCGAGGTGAGAGGGAGTGACCGTCGCCACCGCCGACACGGTCACAAATTACACTAGCCTCTTCGCACCACCATGAATACCTGCCTCCACCTCGATATCTTCTCACCTACCTACCACCATCACCACCACCACCACCATTAGCCACACTAAACTCTCTCTTCTCATGACTAAAACTATGCTTGCTTCTACCTTTATATATTTTAAATTACCTCTACCTACCGCCAACAACAACAGCAACACCACCACAACCACTACCGCTAACCATACACACGTCACCAATAAAGCTACCTGTGTCTACCTCTACCTACCACCACCATCACCATCACCACTACCACTAACCATACACACTTCACCACTAAATCTACCTGTCTCTACCTCTGTATCTTCAAAACTACCTCTATCCTACCACCACCATCACCACCTCCAGCATCACCACCACCACTACCACTAAAACTACCTGTCTCTACCTCTGTATCTTCAAAACTACCTCTACCTACCACTAATCTCCCTCATCTCTACCATTACTTCTATTACCATTTCTACCATACTACCAGTGCCATCTTTCCTCACCCGCTGTAGTCTAATCTAGTCTAGTCTATTCAAAGTATCGTGGTTAACAAGCCCCGCCCATCACAGTCCAGCAAGCACCAATAAGATTCAACCTTTCCCAGCATTCACCAATCACAAAAAGTCTGAGATGGAAAGGGGCGTGGCCTGCTCGTGGACTGGCCAATGATATGCACGTGTTAGTGGAAGGGGGAGAGGCCTGTTCGCCAAGTTATCCTGAACAGAGTATAACACATGTCTGTATACTATTTAACCATTTTTACTACTTGCTCTACTTCATTAATTTCCTCTATCTCTTCTTCTACCACTACCTCTTCTCTGTCTACCTCTACTTTATATCTACCGCCCTCACAAGCAATCTCTACCACTATCTCACTTTTCTTTCCTCTACCTACCACTGCCTCTTCTCTCTCTACCTCTAATTTAGATCTACCTCCCTCGCAATCTCTACCAAACTCTACATTCCCTTCCTCTCCTCTACATCTACCACTACCTCTTCTCCATCTACCTCCTGTACTTTAGATCTCCCGCCCTCACAAGTCTTCTCTACCAAACACTTTCTCTTCCTTTCCCTTCTCTCTTTTTCCTTCTCTCCTTGTCCCTCTCTTCTTTTCTCCTGTAATTCTCTACTTTCTCTTCCTCTTCTATACCTCTACCACTTTTCAACCTATCTCTACCTCTATTCTATCTACCTCTTGTCCTTGTCTCTCTCTTCTTTCTTCCTTTCCTTCTCTACTTTCTCTTCCTCTTATTTACCTCGACCACTTTTCAATCTATCTCTACCTCTATTCTGTCTACCGATACCGCACCCACTGGCAATCTGTACCAAACACTACTCTCCCCTTCTTCCCCTCTACCTCTACCACTACCTCTACCTCTTCTCCCTATGTTCCAGGCTGCCGCTATGCACCACTTCTCCTTCTTCTGCGGCAACGGGACAGTCTTTAGCCAGGAGTCACTCACCTGCGCGAGCGAAACTGACGCCTTCCCCTGCCAGGACTCCGCCTCCATTTACGACCTCGTCAACTCCGAGTTTGGTAGAATTCCCGACCAGTCCATTGATCTCCGGTCGAGCGCTGCGGAGAGTGTGTAAAGCGAGTGAGTGAGTAGGTGAGTGAGAGTAGGAGTGTGTGTTTGTGTATGTGAGATTAAGGGATTGCGAAAGTGGGTGAGAGGGAAATGTAGGGAAATGTATGTGTGGGAAGATAAATAAGGGAAGATAAGGACGATAAAAAAATTATATGAGAGAAGATGTGTGTGGAAAGGACATGAAGGAAAGTGTGTGTGAAAGAAAGTGAGAGTAATGCATGAGTGAAGGAAATTAATGGGCTGTTTAATATTTCCTAAAGTATACATATATCATTCACTATAAGGATAACACTTGAAGCTATATATATACACACAAACCCTTATTTTGAATGTAAGAAATGGAAGAAAAAGAAGTAAACAAAGAGGGGAGTGGGAGTGAGAGGGAAAGAATAGGAATATGTGAGAGGTAGGAATGCATGAGAGGGGAAATTGTGAGACGAGGGATAAGGGTAAGTGAGAGGGATAATGGAAAATGAAGGGGAAGTAAATGGAGGAAATGGGGAAGAAAAAGGAAAAGGGATATGAATGAGAGAGAAAGAAAAAGAGAAAGAAAAACAGCGAGAGAGAGAAATCCTATATATATTCCTGTTAGTTTGTAAGTATGTTTGTACGCATGCTAGTATGGTGGTGATTACTAATAACTTATAATATAAATAATTGTTTTTGATTACGATAATATTAATGCACTGCGCAATGAAGCGATATGTAAAGGTCTTGCTTATCTGTCTGTCTTTATGTATGTATGTATTTCCGTTTTTTCTTTGTGTGTGGTTTATGTATGATGGAATATTGTCTCGCAGAAATGTTACCATATTGTATAAAGAGTATTTTTACAATTATATGTACACACACACACACACACACACACACACACACACACACACACACACACACACACACACACACACACACACACACACACACACACACACACACACACACACACACACACACACACACACACACACACACACACACAGAGTTACGACTTAGCCCAGCGTGGAGGTGTGGCTGAGGAGTGTTGCTTTGTGTTATAAACTGAGTTGGTATTATTATTATTATTATTATTATTATTATTATTATTATTATTATTATTATTATTGAGCACTGTTGCCACACTACTATTATTACAACTCCAACAATAACAACTACTGCAACATTAACAACTACTACCACTACTACTACTACTACTACCACTACATCTACTACTACTACTACCACCACTAATACTACAGGTAAGGATACACAGGTGAGAACTAACCAATTAATTTACAAACACAGGTAACAATACTTCAGGTAAATGCAACACAATAGGACAGGTAAATATAGCTCATTAACACTTAATAACCAGGTATTATCTTCAGGTGAAACACACACACACACACACACACACACACACACACACACACACACACACACACACACACACACACACACACACACACACACACACACACACACACACACACACAACAATGCCTTTTTTTCCTTTTACATTTATCACATTCACACCTATTCTATTTTCACCAACATTTTCCTTCATTCGTCCATTTTTGTTTCATTTCCTTCGCTTTCTCACTTTCTTTGTTCTTTTACATCTGACAAACAAAATCCTTCTTTCACACAAGTTCATTCCTTTTCCTTCTGATTCTTTTCCTTCTTTTTTTTACTCTCTCTCTCTCTCTCTCTCTCTCCTTTAACATCTAACACGAAAAACTGCCACTTTCACCAATATTTTCCTTCATTTCTTTTCTTTCTTACTTTCACTGTCTGTCCTTAATAACTGACAAACAAAGGCATTTCTACAACAAGGTCCGTTTTTTAATTTATCTCTCATTTCCTTCTCTATCCTACTTTTTCTCTATATCCTTAAAACAATGACACAAGTTCTTTTTTTCGTCGACAATTTTTTTTTTTCATTATGCGCCTTTTCTTTATCGCCTCCGCATTTTCTGTGTCTATAAAAATCTCAAAATCAAATTCTTTCCATTACCAACAGTTTACTTTCTTTCACACGCTTCCAACACGCTCAAAAAACACGTACACTTATTACCATTCATTATAATCGTATCCTCATTATTTTGTGTGTTTTTCGTTGTGTCGCTGAGGAGGGCAAGCAAGGGGGAGGGCGGGGCGGGGCGAGGCGGGGCGGGGCAGGCCTTCCCCCGCCCAGCCCAGCACCTCCCGGCGACACACCTGAGAAACTGTACCGTACGGCTGCCTCCCCTTGACGCTAACCCGACAACACCGACTGTAATGCCTTTCCCTCACTGCTGGTTTGGTTTAGTTGGCCTTAGATTTAGGTTTTCTTTGGTTGGAGTTGAGAGAAAGTTTATTGGCCTGGGAAACGTAGACAAAATGAATATGTTTTTTTCTGATTATTTTCGAGGACTAGTGTTTGGATGGGTAGAGGGGAGGAGAGGGGATAAACTGTACGCATAAATACATGAATAATTTTCATTGTATATAAATAAATGATAAATGCATGACTTGGTAAACTTTTTAAACAGGACATAATTATAAATAAAGCAT
>NC_066552.1:11117526-11137526 GCF_024679095.1 Eriocheir sinensis
AATTGGTAGAAAAGACAGAAAAAAACTGAATATAAGAAACACAAAACAGACCAACACAAACACGCAGAAAAGCAAAAAAAAAAAAAACAAGAAAATATTAAGAAAACATCATATTCAACACAGGAGAATGCAAGGAATAACAGAGAAGGAAATAAACAACAAACAAGGAAGTAAAGCAAACAAACAATTAACTCCTATAAAAAAACAAGACCACACACACACACACACACACACACACACACACACACACACACACACACACACACACACACACACACACACACACACACACCTTTCTCTCTACCTGGGCAATTAGGGCTCCGCGGACATAATTGGAGGGTCACCTGTTTTCACCTGTGCAGTTTGAAAGGTGACCCCCCCCTTATCTCTCTCTCTCTCTCTCTCTCTCGTTAATTTACATACCTCTCTAAATTTTTAGGTTAAAGTAATTATCTTCTATCGCTTTTTTTAAGGTTATGCAGTCTGTATTAATGAAGTGAGGATGAGGTATTGCCCCCCCCCCCACACACACACACACACATTTTTCTATTTTAATCATGTTTTTATTTCTAAAATTTTGAGAGAGAGAGAGAGAGAGAGAGAGAGAGAGAGAGAGAGAGAGAGAGAGAGAGAGAGAGAGAGAGAGAGAGAGAGAGAGAGAGAGAGAGAGAGAGAGAGAGAGAGAGAGAGAGAGAGAGAGAGAGAGAGAGAGAGAGAGAGAGAGAGAGAGAGAAAATATAGATGTACGAATCATTTCGTCTTGCACAGTATTTTTTCTCTCAATCTTGCAGTGTAACATCCTCTATTAAGTGATGCTGCAGGAGAAGGAGGAGGAGGAGGAGTACAAAGGAAAAGCAAACAGCAACAGACCTCTTAGTCCTAACTAGGCTGTTTGTTGTTGCTACCATCTACTCTAATCTACGAGTCAGAGACACAGGACAACAAAGGCGAAGGCCGGGTAAGTTAAATTCCGCAATAAAATCTCTGTTATTTGTATTCAACCATGACTCCGCGACGGCGATAACGTGGAAGTTTTCCGTTGAAGCAAGTTCTTCCAGGTCTATGAATTTATTTCGAATGCTGCGGGCATTTACATAACACGCGTTTATATGGTCATGGTGGAATTGGTTGGTCGTCCTTTGATTGCCTACGTGACGTTCTCTATCGGGGCTCGCTGGGGTTTTTTGCTCTGAAAAGTGACACCTGCTCACTAAGAAGTCTACCAAGTCTAGCCGCCCCGGCGGGATTTAGGTGCACACCATCGCGTTCGTACAAGTCATTTGCATTATAAAAGTTATTCCAAAAGTTCACAAACTCGACATTTTCTTGAGCACATAATGACTTTAGTCGGTTGTTAGTGCTGAAGGCTTTACTGTAAAAAGCGTTACTGTCTCTCATCCGCGGGAGGATACCAGATATCATTATGTTGTTTGTTTTTTCTTTGAATTGTCGGATCAGTCTACGATACTTTTCCATTAATTCTTCTGAACGATTGGCCTTTACGTCGTTTTTTCCGACATGGATGACGAACAGTGAGTTTTGGTCTGAGCCGGTCATAACATCGTCGCGCGCCGCAGTGATGTCATCTACACCTATACCAGGGAAACACAAGCGCTTACGTTTCTCATATGAAGCACGACCGCACGACCGGAGGAGGAGGAGGAGGAGGAGGAGGAGGGGGAGGAAAGTGAGAAAAGAAGCAGAAAAGAAATAGAAGAACCCAAAAGAAGAAACCCCAAAAAAACATGATGAGGGAAATTATAGAAAAGAAAGTACAAGAGGAAGAAATAGAAGGAAGAAGAAGAACAAGAACAAGAACAAGAACAAGAACAGAAAGAACTAGAAAAGCAAAAACAAGAATAACAACAAAAAATAATAAATAAAATAGTAAAATAAAGTAACAATAAAAAAATATAATAAAAAAGAAAAGGAGAAAAGGAAAAAAAGCACAAGAAAATGAAGGACAATAACACGAATAAGAACAAGAAAAAGAAGAAAACAAAGAAAAAGAAAAATATGAAGAAGAAGAAGAAGAAGAAGAAGAGCCGTGCGTTCTCAAGCATAAATGGAAGGGAAAAAATGGTTAAGTTTTCATTGTTATTTTTTTCATTGTTTTCTCCGTTCAGTGTCAAGACGCTTTGCCTGAGACTGGAATTTCTTTGTTTGGTGAAGTGCATCTGAGAGAGAGAGAGAGAGAGAGAGAGAGAGAGAGAGAGAGAGAGAGAGAGAGAGAGAGAGAGAGAGAGAGAGAGAGAGAGAGAGAGAGAGAGAGAGAGAGAGAGAGAGAGAGAGAGAGAGAGAGAGAGAGATATGAAGGGTAGAAGGAAAGGAGAGAATGAGGAGGGGGTGGAAGACAGTTAAGAAGATGGAGAAAGAGAAAAGCATAATTGAAATAGAGGAAGTGGAAGAAAAGAAAGGAGGAAAAGAGAGAAGAGAAGAAAAGAAAAGAAGGAAAGGAAAGAAGCAGGGGAAGAAAGAAATCGGATATGAAAGAAAATAAATTATAAAAGGGGAGGAAAAGAGGAAGGGAAATGGAAGAAAGAAAATGCTAAAAGGGAGATGAAGGGGAAAAAGAAGGGAGATAAAGAGGGAGAAAGGTAAAGAAAGAGGAAGGGAAGAGAAATAAGGTAAAAAAAATGCAGGTATGAATAGAATGAGAGAGAGAGAGAGAGAGAGAGAGAGAGAGAGAGAGAGAGAGAGAGAGAGAGAGAGAGAGAGAGAGAGAGAGAGAGAGAGAGAGAAAGGAAGCTGGGTAGGCGGAAGAGAAAGCATGAAAACGTTATTTGCTTTCCCATACACACACACACACACACACACACACACACACACACACACACACACACACACACACACACTGACATACACCCCTCCCCTCCCCCCCTCCACACATACACACTGACACACACACCCTACACACACACACACTCACGGGCATTTCAAAACACACGTAAGAAAAAACCGAAGAAAAAATAATAAGGGTGAGACTGTACCGGTTAATGCAGGTGAAATGAACGCTAATTAACACATCGACAGGTGCATCAGGTGTTAGGTAAGGCAAGGTAGGGGTCGGAGGTCAGGTAAGATGCGTACTAATTTTAAGGCTATTTTCGGGTCGTGTTTAATTTCATTGCCTCATGGACCTGATTCTTTTACTTTTATTTATCTTTTAGTGGTTATGTAATTTCTTTCACGTTTTTTTTTTCTTCCTCTCCAATCTTTTATCTCCTTTTTTTTCTTTCTCCTCTATTCCCTTATGTAATTTCTTTTATATTTATTTCTTCTCTTTTTTTCCGTTCATTTATTTCATTTTCCCTTTTTTTTCTTATTTACTCTTCCTCTTCCTCTTTCATTTCCTCGTGTTTTTTATTTCGTTTTCTTTCATTTGTTTTTATATCTCTCTCTCCATTCTTATATCTCCATTTCCCTCTCTATCTTATTTACTCTTCCTCTTCCTCTATTTTTTTTCTCCTCGTGTTTCTTCGTTTTCTTTCATATTTGTTTTTTTCTCCCTCTCCATTCTGTTTATCTCCTTTTCTCTTTTTCTTATTCTATCTTCCTCTTCCTTTATTTCCTCTTCTCGTGTCTATTCGTTTTCTTTCGTATTTGTTAATTTTCTCTCTCTTCATTCGTATATCTCCTTTTCCCTTTCTTTCTCCTTTTCTCTTCCCTTCTGTATCATTTCTTCACATATTTCTTCACTTTCTCCCTACCCTTCACCCTCTCGTCTCTACCCACTAACCACCTACTTACCTACTTACCTACCTACTAACCTACCTGTCTATCAACCTAATAATCTACCTGTGAATCTAAAGTTAACCCAACCAGGAAAACCTAACTTGATATACCTTAACCTAACCTAACCTAACCTATTCTAACCTTACCTACCTGTATATTATCTTCTTACATACTTATCTATCTACCTCTCAATCTGTCTTCACCTTTGCTATTCGCTGCCTGGTTAAGCTTATTGCATTCTTAGGTAATTCAACGCATCCGGAACACCTGTGGGAAGATTTTTAAGGTCGTGGGAAAATACGTAAGAGGGCTGCTGCTTCTCCTCCTCCTCCTCCTCCTCCTCCTCTTTTTTGTATTGTTGGAAAGACCGACACGTTTGGCCTTGTGTGTACGTGTGTGTGCGTGTGGTATGTGTGTGTCAGAGACAGAGACAGAGATAAAGATACACACACACACACACACACACACACACACACACACACACACACACACACACACACACACACACACAAAGACGTACACATGTAAGTTGGTTCAGGCATTTCATCACAAACTAGCAATGACCCGACAGTCTCTTGGGCCTATTGTATTTATCTTTCCTTCCTCCCTTCCTTCCCTCCCTCTCTCCCTCCTTCTCTCCCTCTCTCCCTCCCTCCCTCTCTCTCTCTCCCTTCGCCTACCTGCCTTTCATTTTCCCATAAACACCATAGCATAGGGATAGTCACGTTCGAGAGAGAGAGAGAGAGAGAGAGAGAGAGAGAGAGAGAGAGAGAGAGAGAGAGAGAGAGAGAGAGAGAGAGAGAGAGAGAGAGAGAGAGAGAGAGAGAGAGAGAGAGAGAGAGAGAGAGAGAGAGAGAGAGAGAGAGAGAGAGAGAGAGAGAGAGACCCGCTGAATCACTCTAAAAAAAAAAGCTCAGTGATGCAACTTTCCTCCTTCTCTCCATCCCTCGACTGTTTTTTTCTTTCTCTCTCTCTCTCTCTCGCTCCAGCCCTCCCTTTCCTTCCCTCCCTTCCCTTCCTTCCTCCCTCCTTCTCTCCCTACCTTCACCTTTCCATTACTCCTAAATCTACCTCCACTTCCACCCTCCTCCTCCTCCTCCTTTTCCTCCTCCCCCTCCTCCTCCTCCTCCATTATATTGCTTCTCTCCAGGTATTCTTACGCACACAGGTAAATGTTATCTGATACCTGTTAATTAAAGGGTATACCTGTCTTCTGTTTAAACGGGAAAGGAAGATGAGGCGAAAACAAACAGAAGGGAGACACATAATCGAGGTCTGGTCTATTTCCTCACTTGGTAATGCTGCACAAAAAAGGGAAAAGTAAATTGATTGATTGGTAATGAAGCAAGAAAGGTGAGGTAAGGTGAGGAGAGGTGAGGAGAGGTGAGGTGACGAGGAGGAAGAGGAGGAGACAGAGGAGGAGGAGAGAAGGAGGAAGAATTACAGGGGAAGAAGGGGAAAAAAAGAAAAGAAAACAATGACAAGAAAAGAAAAAGAAGGGGGAGGTAAACGAGAGTAAGAAAAAACAAGAACAAGGGAGAAGACGAATAGGAGAGAGAAAAAGAAGAGAAGATGAGGAAGAAGAAGAGAAAGGAAGAAGAAGAAGAAGAAGAAGAAGAAAAGAAGAACAAAAATAAAAGCAATAAGAACGAAAAGAAGAACAGGAACAAGAAGACTAAAAACAAGAACAACAACAACAACAATAACAACAACAACAAAAATAAGGAAGAAAACGAAAAAGAGAAATAAAAAACACAGCGTAAAAACGAAACAACAACAAGAACAAGAAGAGGAAGAGAAAGAAGGGCAGCCCATTTTGACAAGCAGCAAACGAGTCAGGTAATATTCAGGTAATCTTCAAGTAATCAGTGTTGCGTCACCCCCGCGCCAATGATAAGCTCGGGTGACGCAACAAGGTAGATATTTCACGCCATTATAAAAAGGTTAAGTAGACGATGACGCGAAGAGGATTGGAGAGACAGTGATGCATATTGATGGGGAAAGTAAGAAAGAAATATAGAAGAGGAAGAAAGGAGGTAGAGGAGGAAGATGGGCATGAAAAGGGGAGAGAGAAATGATTAGGAAAGTGAGAAAGATAAATGGAAATGGGAGGAAGAAGGAGGAAGAAAAGAGAGGAAGATGAAAGAGGGTACAGAAAGGGGGGGAATTAATGAGGAAATGGAGGAAGAGAAATGGAAAAAGAAGGAAGGAGGAAAAAAGAATAAAAAGGGAGAGAAAAGTGATGATGAAAGCGAGGAAGAAAAATGGAAGAGGGAGGAAGGAGGAAGAGGAGGAAGAAGGCCATGGAAAGGGGAGAGAAATGATGAGGAAAGTGAGGAAGACAAATGGGAAAGGGAGGAAGAAGAAAAAAAAGGCATGGTAGAGGGAGAGAAACGATAAGGAAAAGGAGGAAGAAAAATGGGAAAACAAGAAAGGAAGAAGAAAAGAATGAAATGGGAAGAGTATTGATGAAGAAAGGTAGGACGAAAAATGGAAAAGGAAGAAGGAGGAGGAAGAAAGGTACGAAAGGAAGAGAAGAGGGATGAGAAAAATGAAAGACAAATGAAAAAAAGAAGGAAATAGGAAGAAAAATGGAAAAAGGAGGAGGAAGGAAGAGGAGGAAGTAAAGGATGAAAAGAGGAGAGGAGTGATGAGGAGAGGGAAGAAGAAAATTGGAAGAGGATGTAAGACGAAAGAGGAAGAGGTAGACATGACAGGAGGAGATGAACTGGAAGAGCGGGATGGGAAGGAGATGCAAGAGGAGAAACGAACAGGGAAGGAAAGAGGGAAAGGAGACGAAAGGGAGAAACAGTAATAAGATGGAAAAAATTAAATAACGGTATAGATGTTGAAAGGGAATGAAAGGGGAGACAGTGAGAAAGGAAACTAGGGAAGGAGACAGGAAGGAGAGGGCGAATAAATGGAGAAAAAGATAATAAAATAAAATAAAAGGAAGGAGACAGAGTGAAAGGTAAAGGAAGGAAGGAAGAGGAGGGAAAGTAAAGCATATAGACCAAGAGATGAAAAAAAAAAGGAAGTAAAGAGAGAGAGAGAGAGAGAGAGAGAGAGAGAGAGAGAGAGAGAGAGAGAGAGAGAGAGAGAGAGAGAGAGAGAGAGAGAGAGAGAGAGAGAGAGAGAGAGAGAGAGAGAGAGAGAGAGAGAGAGAGAGAGAGAGAGAGAGAGACCTTGGGGAAGAGCACCATGATCACCTGAGAGACTTAATTAATGAACAGGTACCCCGGATGCTACCTGAGGGGGGGTGGGAGAGGGGGGCATAAGAAACGGGGTGCAGGTGAGGTGATCATGTGACAGTGGTTTTGGTATTACGCCAGGTGTGTGTGTGTGTGTGTGTGTGTGTGTGTGTGTGTGTGTGTGTGTGTGTGTGTGTGTGTGTGTGTGTGTGTGTGTGTGTGTGTGTGTCTTACGTTTTTCTTACTTTTTGCCTCATTTACTTTCCTTTTAATGTGTGTTTCTTGTGTTTAATTACGTGTCTTTTGATTTTTTTGTTTTGTTTTTTTGTTTGGTGGAAAATAAAGAAGAAGAAGAAGAAGATGATGATGATGATGAAGAAGAAGAAGAAGAAGAAGAAGAAGAAGAAGAAGAAGAAGAAGAAGAAGAAAAAGAAGAGGAGGAAAAAGCAGAAGAAGCGAAGAAGACACACTAACCCAATAAAATAAAAATTACCGTTTCATAATATTTAAAGACAGGAGGAGGATTAGGAGGAGGAGGAGGAGGAGGAGGAGGAGGAGGAGGAGGAGGAGGAGGAAGAGGAAGAGGAAGAGGAGGAGGAGGAGGAATGGAAAAGGGAAAGGTAATAACGGAGAATAATTTAGCAACAGAATAATAATAATCTCTCTCTCTCTCTCTCTCTCTCTCTCTCTCTCGCTTCCATTCATTCACTTCTTTCTCTACTTTCCGTCTCTGTAAACATTCCTCCTCCTCCTCCTCCTCCTCCTCATCCTCTTCCTTCCCATCCCTTCACTCTTCCCATATAAAAGGAATGGTTGAAAGGGATGGTGGGAACGCCGTTTTCTATGGGTTTCTACGGGGCTTTGAGGGGCTGCTTCTCTATTTTGTGGGGCTGTATGCTGACTTTTATTGTAATGCTGTTATTGTTTTCCTTAAAGAGTGTTGCTATTGTTGTCTGCAGAGGCTGGTTTGTGTGTTTAAAAGGCGATTACTGAGGAAAAGAAAGGGAAGGGAAGGAAGGGAAAGTAATGAAAAGGAAAATGGATGAGAATGAGGAAAAGGGAATATTGTAAAGAGGAAAAGATGTTAGAGAAAAGAAACAAGAATAGTAGAAAAGATGGGAAGGGAAAAATAAAGGATGAGTAAAGAGGGAAAATAAAGGAGATTTAAGGAAAGAAACAAAGAAGAAAGAGAAGAAAAAAGAAAGTAGGAAGTGAAGAAGCAGAGTGAATGGGAATGAAGATGGGAGATGAGGAAAGTAGAAGTAAAAGGAGACTAGAGAAAAAGAGAAGAAATAGGGTAGAAAATAAAAAGAGAATGAGTATAATTTAGAAATGGGATGAGGAAAAAGAGAAAGAAATTATTAGAGAAGATAAGACGAAGAGGAAAACGAATGAGTAAAGAAGTAGAGGATGAATGAGAATGAACAAAAGGGATACGGTTAGGAGAATAAAAGAGATTGGAGAAAAGACAAAAGGAAAAAAGAAAGGGAATAAAAGAAGAAAATTAATGGAAATGAGAAAAGGAGAATCAGGAGAAAAAGGGAAGAAAAGAGACCAAAGAAAATCGACAAAGTAAAAAAGTAAAAAAGAATAAATGATTTTGTTAAGATAAAGTATGAGAGTTATGTAGCAAGTCAGGTAATGAAAATGGAGGAACAGGGAAGAGAGAAGAGAGGAGGAAACCGAGAAAGAGGCGGATGACTTGTGTGAAGGAAAACATGAGATGGAGATGATATGGACAGATGATAAGAAGAGGAGACCAAACATAAGAAGGCAAATAATGAGAATGAAAGTACAGAGAAGAAGGAAGAGGGGGAGAAAGGACGGAATGGACTGTGTGAAGGAGAACATTAGATGGAGACGGTGTGGACAGGTAATGAGGGGAAGAGTACATAGAGAGACAGGTAATACAGAAATGAAGGGAGAGAGAGAGGGAGAGTCCGAGGAAGAGGTGGATGGATTATGCAAAGTTAGACAAGAACCAAAACCGTCAGTGAACAAATAGAACAAAACAGACCACAGCGAATATTGGTTTGTATGTTTAAAAGGACGATTACTGGAGGAAAGAAAGGGAAGGGAAGGGGAAAGTAAAAAAGGGAAAATGGATGAGAAGAACAGGGAAGAGTAATATGACTAAGACTTATAATGCAAGATGGAGAGGTATTAGAGTTGAACAGGAGGACATGGGGGTGGGAGGCAAGGGAGGGGGAGAAAGGGGGAAAGGAGGGGAGGGGGAGGGAAGGGTTGAGAAGTATCAAGACACCTCTCAGTCTATTTTGATAACACTTTTCAGCGTCTTCTGTTTTCTCTTTGTCTTCTGGTGTCAAGTTGTGTTGGCTTTACCCTTGAGCTGTTTTCCCATCTCCATCCATTCTCCGCATCTTTCTCTAACCTTTCTTTTGTTTGTGTTTATTTTCTCATCTCGTTTCTCTTCCCCTTTTTATCATCCTGTTTTCCATTTTCATCCGTTCTCTTCTATCTGTTTTCCTTGTTTTCTCTTCATTTGTTATCTTTCCTTCCTTTCTTTTCCCCTTTTCTCATCTCTTTTCCTTTCATTTCCATCCATTCTCTTCATCTTTTCTACCCTTCCTTTTTTCTTTGTCTCATCTCTAATCTCCTCTCTTCTTTGTTCAATCTCTTTCCTCATTCTCATCGATTGTCTTCCTTTCTTTACTTTCCACTCATCTAAATAAAAGATTGAAGAATACTTGAAGGAAAAATAGTGGAGGGGAAATGTGACTCTTATAAAAAAAGGGATATATGAACAGGAAAAGCTACAGACTCAAACAGAATAAAGAGTGAAAGCTGAATAGAGATAGAGAGGGAAAGGAGGAAGTGAAGAATTATAAGAAATGAGAAAGGGTTTTGGAGCAAGGAAACGGAGATGAAGAGGATGAATAACAGTGATAAAATATTGAAAAGAAAAGTAGAATGGAAAGAAAGAATGAAACCAAGAGAATGAAAACGAAAATAGCAGGAAGTGAAAAATTATAAGAAATGAGAAAGGGTTTTGGAGCAAGGAAACGGGGATGAAGAGGATGAATAACAGTGAAGATAAAATAGTGAAAAGAAAAGTAGAATGGAAAGAAAGAATGAAACCAAGAGGATACAGACGAAAATAAATGAAAGAAAAAAGAACAGAAAAGGGATAGAACGAGAACAAGAAGAGTAATAGTAAAGATGAAAGAATAAAGAAAGGAAGAAAATGGAAAAAATGGAGTGGAAAGAAAGAATAGAATGGAAGAAATGAAAGCAGAGAACAGACAAAAAATAAATAAAACAAAAACAGAACAGAAAGGGAAAAGGACGGAAACATGAAGAACAACAGTGACGATGAAAGGAGAATATAGAAAAGAAAAGGAGGAGAACGGAGAGAAGAGACGAAAGCAGGACATAGACGAAAAGAAATCAAACAAAATAGAACAGGAAGAGAGAAACGAACGATAAGAAATAACAGTGAAGATGAAAGGAGAATATAGAAAGGAAGAGGAAGAAGATGGCAAGAAGAAATACAAGTAGAGGAAAAATAGACAAAAAGAAATGAAAGAAAGAAGACCAGAAAGGAAAAATAATGAGAGGAGAAAGAAAATAGGGGAGATGAAGCGAATATAAAAGGAAAAAGAAGAAGGATGGAAAGAGGAAAATAAAGCAGAGAAAGACAAAAAAAAATAAAACCGAGACAACAGAAAAGGAAAAAGGAAGAGAACAAAAAGAAAAAAAGATAAACAAAAAAAAAAACCACGCGGACAGAACATGACAAGGCAAAAAAAAAAGGACTGAGAGCAAAAAAGAAAGAAAACAAAGACGAACAAAAAAAGAAAGGAGAGAGAGAAGAAAGCAAAAAACGGACGCCATAAGACACATCACAACTTTTACTTTCTTCCCTGTACAACTTCGTGACAGAGAGAGAGAGAGAGAGAGAGAGAGAGAGAGAGAGAGAGAGAGAGAGAGAGAGAGAGAGAGAGAGAGAGAGAGAGAGAGAGAGAGAGAGAGAGAGCGAGAGAGAGAGAGAGAGAGAGAGAGAGAGAGAGAGAGAGAGAGAGAGAGAGAGAGAGAGAGAGAGAGAGATGGGGGGAGGGGAGGGGAGGAAGACCGGAATGCAACCACCAAGGATGTTAAGGAAAAAAAAAATTGGAAGAAGTAAAACAAAGTACATATTGACCTCAATTAACATCACCACCGTCATGTCACGCCCTGGAGGAGGAGGAGGAGGAGGAGGAGGAGAAGGAGGAGGAGGAGGAGGAGGAGGAGGAGGAGGAGGAGGAGGAGGAGGAGGAGGAGGAGGAGGAGGAGAAGGAGGAGGAGGAGGAGGAGGAGGAGGAGGAGGAAGAGAGGGTGGAGGAGGAGGAGGAGGAGGAGGGGCACGCCAACAACGACGACGACGATGACGAAAAAGAAGAAGAAGAAGACAATATAAAAAGAGAAAAAATATACAAATGGGAAAGAGATAGAAAAAGAAAAAGAGGAGGAAAAGGAGGAGGAGGAGAAGGAAGAAGAGGAGGAGGAGAAGGAGGGGGGGAGAAGGAGAAGAAAGAAGAAGAGGGGGAGGAGGAGGAGGAGGAGGAGGAGGAGTTGACAATGTGACCCTGGGATGAATGACCTCTGACCTGGGCTGGGAATGAAAGGTACAAGAAGAAGAAGAAGAAGAAGAAGAAGAAGAAGAAGAAGAAGAAGAAGAAGAAGAAGAAGAAGAAGAAGAAGAAGAAGAAGAAGAAGAAGAAGAAGAAGAAGAAGAAGAAGAAGAAGAAGAAGAAGAAGAAGAAGAAGAAGAAGAAGAAGAAAAAGAGAACAAGAACAAGAACAAGAAGAAAGATAATATAAAGTTTTAGTCGAATTTGAGTTAGAAATCAAAGAAGAGGAGGAGATAAGACCAAGAGGAGGAGGAGGAGGAGGAGGAGGAGAAAGAGGAGATAGACCAAAAAGGGGAGAAGGAGATGGAAGAGGAGGTGGAGAAGGAGATAGACCAAGAGGGGGAAGAGGACGAAAATAAGATAGATCGGAAGGTGGAGAAAGGGAAGGAGGAGGAAGTGAAAGAAGAGGAGGAGGAGATAGACTAAGAAAAGGAAGACGAGATAGACCAAGAGGAGGAGGAGGAGGAGGAGGAGGAGGAGAAGGCGGAGGGTGGGGCTTCTGGGCTCTCCGCCGCCACACTTTCCTTTTCCACAGTGCCTCCCGCGTGGCACTATATAAGGGGAGGCGTGCCACCCTCACCACGCCACACCTGTGCCTCCCGCCAGCCAGGTAAGGTGTACAGCCTCCGACGAGAAGTGTTTTTTTTTTACCCAACACGTGTCAATAGTATTTTTTGCTTTCGTCATTTCTGTTACGATTGTTTTGGGGGTTATTTAATTTATCAGTTCTTTTCTTTTGGCTCATCTTCTTAATATTCTTTTATATGAAACTCTTCCGGCAAGTGATTTTTATATACCCAATTTGTGGCAATACTGTTACTGCTTTCGCCATTTGTGTTACGTTTGATTATTGATTCGTTTCATTCATTTTATTTACTTATTATTTCATTTTTGTTCGTTTTAATATTCTTGTTTTCCTTTCATTTCTTCGACACAACTGTTACCGTTATTTGACTTATTTTACCCAGTCCGTGTCAATACTAATATTACTCTTACGATTATTTTATAGTTCATTTCATTAATATTCTTTTTTATATGAATCTCTTCCGACAAGTGATTTTTATATACCCATTTCGTGTCAATATTAATTTTTGCTATCGTCATTTTGGGTAGTGTTATTTCTTGCTTCTTTTCATTCATCATTTCTGTCTTTTTTCTTCTCAGTATTCTTGTTTTCCTTTTCCAAGACAACACTTACCGACAAGTGTTTATTTCATACCCAGATCGTGTCATACTTTTTCTGCTACGATTGTATTTTTTGCTTCATTTTATTCATCGATTCTTATCTTTTTGTTCATTTTCTTCGTATTCTTGTTTTCTTTTTTCGACACTGGTACTGCCGACAGGTGATTCTTTTTTATATGTCCAGTTCGTGTCAATATTATTTTTGCTCTTGACATTTCTATCACGGTTGTTTTCTTCTTCATTTCATTCATAGATTCTTTTCTTTTGGTTCGTCTTTTTTTATCGTACTCTTGTTTTCCATTTTCGTATATTAATCTTCATATTACTAATTCTTCATATTTTCCCTCGTCTTAACTCTTTTTTT
Organism: Eriocheir sinensis; assembly: GCF_024679095.1. Lineage (NCBI taxonomy): Eukaryota > Metazoa > Arthropoda > Malacostraca > Decapoda > Varunidae > Eriocheir > Eriocheir sinensis. The sequence goes on from NC_066552.1 coordinate 11,130,633, forward strand.
TTCTTTTCTATATTTTGTCATCTTTTTCTTCTTTCTCTTCCCCTTTTTTTATTTTCTCATTTTATTTTCCATCTTGATTTTGTTTTTTTGCTTTCTCTTTTCCGTCTTGTGCTCACTTTATTGTTTTTTCCCCTTTCATCACCGTTTATTCCATCATTTCTCTTGCTACCGTTTTCTTTCACCACATTTGTCTTCTTTTTCCATCATCTTTTTCACATTATTTCTGTCACTTTTGTTTTCCTTCATTTCCACAACACTCTTCTATTCCTTTTCCTCCATCATTTCTGACAGTTTAATCTTTTCTTTCATTTACTTACCATCTTCATCACTGTCTTGCTTTCCCCGTCTTTACTTTACTTCCCTTTATTGTCTCTGTCAATGATTGTTCCCTTCATCTTTTCAATATTTCTTTTCTTAATTTTTCCCTTCATCTCGATATTTTTCATTTTTTTCCTTCTCTCTCATCTTCTCAAAGCCATTTATTTCCCTCCATCATCTCGGTATCATTTTTTTCTCCTCTCTTCATCTCCTTAATGCACTTCCTTCTCATCACCAATCATCTCAGTATCTTCCTCTTGTTCCCCCTTTCATCTCTTCAATACTATTTCCATTTTTCCCACAATCTCCATGATAATTATTTTCCTGTATTTCCGTTTCTCATTTCAACTCTCCCCTTTTCCTTCATTGTTTTCCCTTCCTCTTTTTACCCCTTCACTTTCCCTCTTCATCTTCACATTTCCTTTCCTCCCTTTCCTCATGTCATCTTACTCTTTCCCTTCTTGCTTCATCTCCATCCCCCATTTTTTTTCCCCTTCAGCCGTTCTTTACTTTTCCACTGTTTTTTTCCATTTCTCTTTCCTACTCCATCTCTCATTTTTTTCCTCGCCCGCTTGCTTTCCCATTTTTTTCCTTTCCTTTTTCATCTCGCCAATACTTTCCCTTTCAAATATTGGGGGGACGAAGGGGAGGGGGTATGTGACCGTGTCTATCTGTCTGTTTATCCGTTTGAGTGTCTGTCTGTCTGTCTGTCTGTCTGTCTGTCCTCCTCTTCCTCCTCCTCCTCCTCCTCCTTTCCTTTTTCATCCATTTACTCCTTATCTTTTTCTACATCCTCCTCCTCCTCCTCCTCCTCCTCCTCCTTCGTCCAAAATGTGTATGGTCGTGTCAGTAACAGGAATAGTACGTGTTTTCCTCCTTGTGTTTGTGATTACGATGTTGTTTGTTTATCTGTTTGTTATTGTCTTTATTGCTGCGCTTATTAAACTTTTACAACACAACAAACAACAAAAGATCAATCTCTCTAAATGACCGATAGTTAGTGACATCTGGCTTGCCTTTTGTGACATTCCAATGCTATGAGGGAGTGTTTCGGAAGCTTTCGTCTTTATTTTTATTTTTTTGGTAAACTCGACAGACCGAACAAAAGGGAAAAACGGTGTACAGAAAAGAAGCTCCTGCAAAGATAGTATAAGAATGTAAAAAGGATATTATCAGATTAGTTATCGAAGTGTCTCTCTCTCTCTCTCTCTCTCTCTAATAATAATAATAGACAGGAGGGTATACAAACGAAGAAAAGCCATTACAGAGTTTACCAGTGAAAGGATGAAGGAATGAAGATGCTGGTTAAATCTTGCATCAGAAAGTTGGACAGAATATAGGGTTGAGCTTTCGGAGGTATCTAAATCGTAGAAAGGAAGGAATACAGACTTACAAATGCTGTGCTAGAGTTTAACAGTGAACAGAATGAAAGAATGAAAATACATGTTAACTCTTGCATTAGGAAGAGGAGGAAGTGTGGGGGGGGATGAAGTACACAATCAGTTTAATTGGAGGGAATTGTTTTGTATTGGACTCCTGTTTGGAATTTTATAGTTAGGTGCTAAACGTAATTGATTTGTTCATTGAAAATTACGTCATACGAAAAGAGAAAGGAAGACAAATGAGTAGCTGAAAAACAAGATAGATAAATAGATAGATAGATAGATAGAGAGAGATAGATAGATAGATAGATAAATAGATAGATAGATAGATGCATACATACATACATACATAGTTAGATAGATAGATAGATGGATAGATAGACAGACAAATGGATGAATTCATGGATAGATATATAGATTTATAGCTAGACAGATAGATAGATAGATATAGATAGGTTGATAGATAGATAAATAGATAAGTAGACAGAGTATTAACTTAGATTTCAGGTGAGACGCGATTCTATTTGTTAATGAGATAATTATGATAAATGTGATGACACAGATAAACTTGTGAAAAAGAGAGAGAGAGAGAGAGAGAGAGAGAGAGAGAGAGAGAGAGAGAATCATGTGTAGGAAAAGGAGAGGCAATGGAGGAAGGAAAGTAGAGATACATTCTCTCTCTCTCTCTCTCTCTCTCTATCTATCTATCTATCTATCTCTCTACCTATCTATCTACCTTCCTGAGTCACCCTTTGTGTATGGAAACTCCCTTCTCTTCCCTCACCCTTCCTTCCATTCCTCCCTCTCTCACTCCTTCCCTCTCTCCCTCCCTCCCTTCCTCCTCCCTCCCTCTCTAATCTCTCTCACGCCGTAGCAATGACACAGTAACCCCTCCTCCTCCTCCTCCTCCTCCTCCTCCTCCTCCTCTTTACAAGATTGCACCCTTCCTCCTCACTTTTTTCTTCAGTCTTCTTCATGGAAAGTGCAAACGAAGAAAACAAAAGAAAGAGAAAAGAAGAGGAAGTGAACGAGGAGGAGGGGGAAGAGATGAGATTGTAAAGATGAAGACGAGAAACTGACAACATATTTTAACTGAATGATGTAAAGTGTGTGTGTGAAGGGGAGGGGGAGGGGGGGGAGGAGGGAAAATGTAGAGGTAAGTAAGGATATAAAAAAAAAAAGACTACATTCAACACAGGTATGAACGAGGTGTAAATCAGGTGTAAATGAAAAGCAGGTGTGAGGTAAACTAATCCCAGGTGTAAAAAAAATATGAAGAGGAAGCGTAAGGAAAGTGTAGGTGATTGAGGTAAATGAATCAAAGGTGTAAATGAATGAAGATGTAAATGAGTAAAAATATAAATGAATCAAGGTGTAAATGAGTCAAGATGTAAATGAGTAAAAGTATAAATGAATCAAGGTGTAAATGAGTCAAGATGTAAATGAATCAGGTTTTAAATGAGTCAGCGAAGTGCAATTCAAAAAGTGCAATGAGTGTCAAGCTGCGAGTAAGTGTAAGGATGTGAAGATGAGGCGAGCGAAAAGTGTGTAAGTGTTTAAGTAGCGTAAGTGTTTTAGCGAGTGGGTGTGGCTGGGAGAGAGAGGTGTGAGTGGCTGGGAAGGGATTGAGGGAGGGGTGAGGGTGTGGTGGGGTGAGGGAAAGGTGAGCTAACCCTGTGGGAACCTTAATTACGGGGGCAGGTGAGGGCAGGTGTTTGCTCTTACCTCACCTTACACGGAGGGAGACGAAGGAACAAGAGGAGGAGGAGGAGGAGGAGGAAGAGAGGGTAGCAGGAGGAGAGAAAGAAGCGAGGAGGAGGAGGAGGAGGGAGAGGAGAGAAGTGAGAGAAAGGGGAAGAGAGAAGCAGCAGCAGTAGTATCAGTAGTAGTAGTAGTAGTAGTAGTAGTAGTAGTAGTAGTAGTAAAAGGAGGAGGAAAAGGTAAAAGAGGAAGAGTAAAGCAGCAAACAACAACTACAAGACGACTGAGAGAAAAAAACAAAAGCAAAACAAAGAAGATAAATAAGAGAGAAGGACGAAGACAGACAAAAAGGATCAACTGAAATGACGACAAATTAAAAAGACAAAACAACCCAGAAACAACAGCAACCTAACTCAACCTTTCTTTCTCTTCCACAGCACTAGAATCCTCCCCACTAAAACCACCCCAAACCACCCCATCCCCCTCACCACCACCACCACCAACACCAACACCAATACACTGCTGGTCTGCGAATCACAAAAAAACACCACCAACACCACACTTCACCCCCTCACCTCAAACCCCACCACCACCACCACCTCATCAAAACTACCCACCCCCACCCCCCACCCCAGCATGGCCCACACACAAAACAGACTCGCCCTCGCCGTGTTCCTGGCAGTAGGCGCGTGTCTGATGGGCGTCGCGAGGTCCCGGATGGCGTACGTGTTCCCCGCGGACTACGACCTGATCACGGGGCAAGTGGTACAGCAGTTCGCATGCGAGGGTCGTCCCTATGGGTACTATGCGGACGTGGACAACGCCTGCAGGGTTTTCCACATCTGTCTGCCCATACAAGACAACGAAGGCCAGGTGCGTGACAGGTGTGGGGACGGGAGAGGAAGGGAAGGGGCGAGAAGGTATGTGGGAATGGGAGGCGTGGCTGAAAGGGAACGGAAAGGGCTGAGAAGGTATGGGTGTGAGAAAAGTAGAAGGGAATATGGGAGGAAAGGAAGGGGTCGAGAAGGTGTACAAATGAGTGCGAGGGAAGGGAGGGGAGATTAAGGGAGGGAAGGAAGGGGTCGAGAATATATAAGAGAGTGAAATAAGAGGGAATGGGATTAAGAATGATAGGGAGGCCAGTAAAATATAGATCGGAAAATGAAGAAATGAATAGGGTGTTGAAAAGATACGGATGACTAGTGGAAGGTGAAATGAAAATAGGAGAAGAAAAGAACGAGGTCGAGATGACAGAGATGAACGTGAGGGGAAGGGAGATGGGAACGAGAGAAGAAAGGAAGGCAAAGAAAATTATAGATAGGATAAGGAAGAAAAGAAAAGGGGTTGAAAAGATACTGATGACTGAAAGGGAGGGTGAACTGGGAATAAGGGAAGAAAAGAAAAGGACTGAGACGCTATGAAGATGGGAGATGATAAATAAGGGAAATAAAGAAAGGAACAGAGAAGATAATAGGAGATGAAAGTTAGTGAAAGTTGAAAAAGAAATTGGCAACCAGGATAAAATGAAAACAGGTGAATAGGGGAATGGGAAGGTGCATGAAGAAATGAAGAAAGGAGATAATCATGGGAAACTGAAAGGAAGGTAGAAGTTGAGGTGAAGAAAAATGGGAAAATAGGGGAAGAAAATTATGGGTTGTGTGTGAGTGAGGCGAAGAATGATGAGTTTACTGAGCACGGAATGAGCTGAAAGAAAGCGAAAGGAGGAGAGAACGAAAAAATCAACACAGGTAGGCTATACGAAGCAGGTGAGCAACAAACCTAATTAACACCCAGAGAAAACAGCCTCAATACATAACAGGTAAACACAGGTGGTGAGTACTCGAGCATGACAAGGTAGAAACGAGATAATGGGCAGGTAAGGTTCACAAAAAAATAAACAGGTGAGATCAAAGTGAAGGGAAACGTAATGAAGGTGAAGGGAGAGGGAAGGAGGGAGGGAGGGAAGGTAAGATAGAAGAAAGGAAGGTATTAATGGCGGGTTAGAGAGGTGAATGTCGACACCGTGATGGGGGTTGCAAAGTAAGGGGAAAAGTGTGTATTAAGTGGAGAAGGGGAAAGGTGAAATAATGGGGGAGATGAGGCGATGATGATGAGATAAGAAGATGAAAGTGTGAAGATGTATAACTAAATGAGAACAGAGGTGAGTGATGAAGATGGAGATAAAGGGAAAAGGGAAAAATGAAAGGTGGGGAAAAGGATACAGGGAAAGGTGAGATAATGAGGAGGATGAGGTGAGAATGATGATAAATGAGGATGAATGAGTGTTGAAAGTATTATTAAATGAGGATAGAGATAAGAGAAAAGGGAAAGGTGAAATGATAAAGGAGATGATGTGAGAATGATAAGGTTGAGGATGAAAGAGTGTAGATGGTATAAATAAATGAGAGTAGAGATTAGTGATGAAGATGAGGAGAGAAGGGAGAAGAGGAAAGGAAAGGTGGAATAATGGGGAATTGAGATGAGAATGACGAGAAATGAGGAAGAAAGGATGAACGCGTAAAAGAGAATAGAAATGAGTGATGAAAACGAGAGAAAGGGAAAAAGATAGGTGAAATAAAGGGGGATATGAGGTGAGGATGATGAGGAATGACGATAAAGGGGTGTAAACGGCATAATAAATAAGAACAGAGAAATGATGATAAGGGAAGGAGAAATGAGGTAAGGAAAGATAAGATAGTGACCACAATATAAAAAAAAAGTCAAAATAATAGATACTAGAAATAACAGATGAAATAATAAACGTAAATAATAGAAGAAAACTACAACATATATTTACGATCTCAGGAAAAAAATAATACTGTAGTTGGTCATTAATTACTTATCATAGAAAACGGACACAGAAAACGAGAACCAGGAAGTGAGGATGTTCCCAGTAATAGCAGGTGAAAGGAGGAGGAGGAGGAGGAGGAGGAGGAGGAGGAAGCCACGCACACCAGAAAAATGCTTGAACGGAGATGCGCTTTTCTCTCTCTCTCTCTCTCTCTCTCTCATCTATCTACCTATCAATCTATCTCTATATCTATCTATCTATTTTTCTTCTTATTCCAACTCCTTTTCTTCCTCCTCCTCCTCCTCCTCCTCCTCCTCCTCTTCCTCTTAACTGCTTCCCCTCTATATTATTTCCCTCTCCCTCTCTTTACCCCTCCCTCTCTCCCTCCCTCCCTCTTTCCCCTCCTAAACACCCCCTTCCTTTATTGTTTCCCTCTTCCCTCCATTCCCCTCCCCTCCCCTCCCTTTCCCTTCCCTCTAAAGAGCTTCCCCTTCCCATTATTTACCTCTTTCCCTCCCCCTCTCTTCTCTTCCTCCCATTCTTCTCAATTTTACGACCTTCCTTATTATCTTTTTATGTTCCCCTTCCCTCTTCCTTCGTTTCTCACTCCCTATCTTCTCTTTTCTGTATATTTCCTTCTTCTTGTCTCTGTTCCCTCTTCGCTTCATATTTTTCTCTTTCTCTAAACTTTCACCTTCTCTA
>NC_066552.1:11142526-11145026 GCF_024679095.1 Eriocheir sinensis
CTCTTTAAAGACTCGTGAACCAAGAGCCTTAAAATGAGTGCCTACAGTGTTCTCTTTCACATTTCTTCTCTATCACCTGTCTCGGCGTTCTCGTGGACAAAGTTTTGGTGGTTCCTGGTGTTTAGAGGTCTTGATTTTCTAATGTTATTTTCGAAACGATTCCTTCTTTTCTTTCATCTTCTCTTGAGGTGTTTCTTCCTAAGTTTGTGATGGTATGTTCCAGTCTGTTTGCCTTGTTCAGTTTTGTTTTGTTTGCGGAATGTTGGTCATCTGTTGTTGGTAAGGGAGATAGATCTATTACCTATCTGTTCCCTATTGTTTGAAGTGACCTGCTGTTGTTTGAATGAGAGGAAAGGTTATTTGATACTGTATATTTATCTGCTCTTTTCTGTCTGATGAGACTTCCTTGTTTTGGTGAGAGGAAAGGATAATTAATACTTTTTATCTATATGTTATCTGTTTGAAGTGAAGCTTGTTTTGGTGAGAGGAAAGGCGATTTGATACTGTTTATTTATTTGCTCTTTTCTGTTTGATGAGACTCCTTGTTTTGACGAGAGGAAAGGATAATTAATACTTTTTGTCTATATGTTATCTGTTTGAAGTGACGCTTGTTTTGGTGAGAGGAAAGGCAATTTGATACTGTTTATTTATCTGTTCTCCCCTGTTTGAAGTGACCTGCTTGTTGGATAAAAGGAGAGGAGAGTCGATGCTGTATATGTTATTTTTTTCTGTTTATTGTGAGCGCATTACCGTGTCTTGTTCTGAGTGTGATATACAAGTTTGCCACAACTATCTCACAATCTTTTACTCTCCTTTATTGTTCTTGTTTACTGTATTGTCAAAATTTAGACTATACGCATGTTTTTGTGTGTTTGTTGTGGAAGGTTATGTATTATTGTGTGATATACAAGCTTAATACAATACTCTCCCACTCTTTAACTATCCTTCTGTTTGTGTGTTCTTTTCATGTATTGCCAAACTCACGAACTCTGATAAAAATGTCTTAGCTATCCTTCAGTAAGACTTAATTTGCAGTACAAGTTTTATTCCTGTCTTTTTTTCAGTTTTGATTTAGGAAAGTTTCTGATGAGTTTCTGTTTAGAATATCTTTTTTCAATTTCTCAAACTTGTTCTTTCGTCCTTTTCCTGAACTTTTCTTGTTTGTTTGTTATATTCTTTCTTTGCTACTCGGTAATCGTTTGTTCTCAGTTCCTTCTTCTGTTTCTTTCCTCTTCTTCTTCTTCTTCTTCTTCTTCTTCTTTCCTTATGTTTTTCTTCTTTTTCTTTATCTTCTTATTCTTCTTTTCCTTCTTTTTCTTCTTTTTCTTCTTCTTCTTCTTCTTTTTCTTCTTTTTGTTCTTCCTCGGTTTTCTCCTCCTCCTCCTCGTCCTCCTCCTCCTCCTCCTCCTCCTCCTCCTCCTCCTCCTCGTCCTCCTCCTCCTCCTCCTCCTCCTCTTCTATGCACTCGCCACAGGGTTTAATTACAATCGTGATGGACTACTTTCATTCCGTTTCACTTCTTTTCTTTCGTTTCTTTCTCTCTTTCTTTTCTCTCTCTCTCTCTCTCTCTCTCTCTCTCTCTCTCTCTCTCTCTCTCTCTCTCTCTCTCTCTCTCTCTCTCTCTTCTCTCTCCTTTTTCTCTCTCTCTCTCTCTCTCTCTCTCTCTCTCTCTCTCTCTCTCTCTCTCTCTCTCTCTCTCTCTCTCTCTCTCTCTCTCTCTCTCTCTCTCTCTCTCTCTCTCTCTCTCTCTCTCTCTCTCTCTCTCTCTCTCTTAATTCCTTTCTTTCTGTCTTCTCTTTCTCCTCCTCCTTTTGTACAGCCGCCTCCTCCTCCTCCTCCTCCTCCTCCTCTTCTTCTTGTGTACATAGGAATGAGACAGGAAGCGTGAGCGAGTAATCTTATATCTGCCTTTCACTATTTCTTCCTTCTTCTTTTCTTTTATTTATTACTTCCTTTATTTTCTTCTTCCTTGCTCTAATTTTAGCTCAGAATCATCGAGTTACTGTTTTAATTTATTTTTCTTGTTCTTCTTCTCCTACCTATCTTTCTTTTTCTTCTTCTTTTTTCTTGTTTTCCTTCTTCTTTATCTTCTTTTTCTTTTTTCTTTTTCTCTTTCGTTTTCTTCTTCTTTTTCTTTTTTTTCCTTTCCTTCACCTTTTTCTTTTTCTCTTTGTTTTCCTTTTTCTTCTCTTCTTCCTTTTTTTTTCTTCTTCCTTTTTCTTTTCCTTTTTCTTTTTCTTTTATTCATCTTCTTCATTATCATCCCCACCACCACCATCATCATCCTCATTTACATCTTCCTCTTCATCTGTTTGCTAATCTTATATTCCTTCACACCTTTCCCCTTCCTCTCTATTACCACAAGCATCCTCGTTCCCTTCCCCTCTTCTCTAACTTCACCTTTCTCTTTATTTCCCCTTACCTCTCTCCTCTCCCTTCCCCCTCACCTTCTCTTCCCCTACCAGCCCTCAAATACATGCCCTCCTCCCCTTCCTTCTTC
>NC_066552.1:11150026-11162526 GCF_024679095.1 Eriocheir sinensis
TCTCACTCATGCATTCGTGTTGGAAGTTAAATGTGAGTAGAACGTTAGAGAATTCAGCATAAAAATACATTAAAGAAAGTATTATTTGCAAATGTCACTGTTTTCATTGTTTTTCGTATAACAGAAAAAAACTAACGGTATAAATAAGTTGCCTTAACAATTTATATATTAATATAGGAAGTAAATTATGAAAAAAATGTTATAGACTCCAATAGATAAATATATAAAAAAAAAACATACTTGAAAACATCCCCTCTTCGTAGCCTTTTACACAAGAGATAAGCTACGTATCATATATATAAAAAAAAATGGCTTAATCGTGTAAACATTGATGTAGAGAATGAAATGTGGACAAAAACTTACAGAATTCAATAGAAAAAAATTTCAGACATTCGCGACAGTAGAAATTACTCACCACGACTCATAGTTTTAGCAAGTTTCATCAGGCAGACAAGTTAATGGCTTTTTTATGCACGAGCACTGATTGGCGTTCACTGAGGAGGAAGGATTTAGTTCAAGGCCGCTCACTTTCCACGGATTCACGGAGAACACGCGTGAATTAACTTTATTGCCCAATTTTGAAAGACTTCTCGAACCGCGGAATCTAAGAGAATGATTGAACTCTCTCTCTCTCTCTCTCTCTCTCTCTCTCTCTCTCTCTCTCTCTCTCTCTCTCTCTCTCTCTCTCTCTCTCTCTCTCTCTCTCTCTCTCTCTCTCTCTCTCTCTCTCTCTCTCTCTCTCTCTCTCTCTCTCTCTCTCTCTCTCTCTCTCTCTCTGTATATACATCACCATCACTCAAACACTATTTCAATTCTTCGTGTAAATTATTCATCGCGTTTATTAAAATCTTCCGACAATCATGCATGAAATAAATCCGCAATTACCAGGAATCAACTGTTATATGATAAATAACAATAATCTTTTTTTTTTTCAATCAATCAAAGAAAATGATGAGTCAGAGAGAGAGAGAGAGAGAGAGAGTAATGACATAATAAGGTGATCTCGAAGCTATTTGTCGAGGTAAGTCTAAACACACACACACACACACACACACACACACACACACACACACACCTGGACTACCTGCCAATTAACCTGTAATCATGCTGTCACACCTGAGCATCCCATTCTTTTTTCCTCCTCTCCTATCTCCTTCCTCTTCCCTCTTTGTTATTACCTCACTTCTATTTCATTTTCGTCTTCCCATCCTTCAGTATCTTTTTTTTATAATAAACCTTGAGCTTTTTCGAGGGCACTTTTTGGTTAAAGGAAGTATGGTAAGTACCTTCTATCATTAAGCCGACCATCCGCTCAGCTACACAATTATATACTTATCAATTGGTGTCATTCACAATATACAGAGACATTGCACAACCTTACTCTATATATACATCTCACCCTTCGTTTCCTATCCTTCCTTCCCTCTCCTATTCCATCCTTTCTTTAGTTTTCTTCTTTATGCCTCCTTCCTTCCATTCTCTTCTCGTCCCACTACTTAATCTCCCTTCCTTTCTTTCTATTCCATTCCATTCTCTTCCCTTCCCAGTACTTTATCTCCCTTCCTTTCTTTCTCTTCCATTATCTTCCCTTCCCACTACTTTCTCTTACTTTCCTTCCCTTTCCATTACTTTCCCTTCCTTCGTCTACCATTCCTTCCTCCCATCCTCCCTTCCCTTCCCTTACCTTCCACCCCTCCCACACCTGCTTACCCTCACCTAACCTCCTTTCATTTCCTTCCTTTTACAATCCTTTCTTCCCTTGTCTTCCTTTTCCATCATTCCTTCCATTCTATTCCTCTCCATGCCTTCGCTTCTCCTCCCTTCCCATCCTTCCTTTCCCATCTCCATCCCTTCCCTTCCATTTCACCCCCCCCCCTACCTTTCCCCTCCCTTCCCCAGCACACAAAGGTAGGTAATCGGGGACAGGTGTATGGGAGCCACCTGAGCGATTCAAGGACAAGGAGGGAGAGAATTATGAGGGGAAAAAATACGGAAAACGGTCAGGTCATTATATTATAGTTACCGTTATTAGCATCATCATGTTTTTTCCTGTTATGGTGAAAAGAGGAATGAATGAAAAGGAAGGTCAAGTAAGGGGAGGGTCATCAGCTGTTATTATTACTATTATGGGGAGGAATTTATCTTTTTGTTGTTGTTGTTTTTTGTCGTGTTTCAGTTGTTGTTGTTGTTGTTGTTGTTGTTTTTGTTGTTGTTGTTGTTCTTGTTGGTGGTGGTGTTGTTATGGGATGGAATTTACTTTAGTGTTATGGCTGTATTTTTAGGGGTCATGTTGTTGTTGTTGTTGTTGTTGTTGTTGTTGTTGTTGTTATGGGATGGGATTTACATTAGTGTTATGTTGTTGTTTTTAGGGGTAATGTTGTTGTTGTTGTTGTTGTTGTTGTTGTTGTTGTTGTTGTTGTTGTTGTTGTTGTTGTTGTTGTTGTTGTTGTTGTTGTTGTTGTTGTTGTTATTTGATGAAATTTACTTGAGTGTTATGTTGTTGTTGTTGTTGTTGTTGTTGTTGTTGTCCTAACGATCATGTGCCACGTATGATGAACAAGAAAAAGTTAAGTTATATACGGTAAATACATTGGTAAATTCATTAGCAAAAAATAGAAAAAAAAAGGAATTTGGCGATTCTGATGGCGCCAATGACGACGATGACGATGATGATATTAGAAACTTTCATTCTCCTTATTTGACTTCGACAACAAAAATTAAGGCCGCAGTCTCTCTCTCTCTCTCTCTCTCTCTCTCTCTCTCTCTCTCTCTCTCTCTCTCTCTCTCTCTCTCTCTCTCTCTCTCTCTCTCTCTCTCTCTAATTGCTATACCTTTCTTCACGGGCACAAGGTGATGGAGTACTACTGAGTCTGCTAATGAAGGCAGGTGAGAGGTGAAGGTGTGAGCTTAGTGAGACGGCAGAGTATATGATGGAGAGAGAGAGAGAGAGAACTGACGGCCTTGAGGAACCTTCGTCAGTTTAGAAAGACACGCCTGTCTCTTCCATCATCTGCTCCTCCTCCTCCTCCTCCTCCTCCTTTTTCTCCTCCTCCTTCTTCTCCTCCTCCTCCAACTCCTCCTTCATCACTCTCTCATTTTGGTTGTTAGTAGTGTCAGTGTGTTTGTAGTAGTAGTAGTAGTAGTAGTAGTAGTAGTAGTAGTAGTAGCAGTAGTAGTAGTAGTAGTAGTAGTAGTAGTAGTAGTGAAAGAAGAAGAAGAGGAAAAGAAGAAAAAACAGAAAAAGAAGAACCAGCAAAAGAAAAAGATAAAAAAAATAAAGAAGAAAAAGAAGAAGAAAAAGAAGAAAAATGAACAAAGAGAAAAAAGAAAAAGAAGAGAAAAAAAGGAACCCAACCACCCCAACCACCACCACCACCACCACGCCAACAGCAACAACGCCTTCAACAACACTCAAGGTCACTCAGGCAGCACCGGCTCACCCTTCAGACAGGTGAGCAAGTGCTGGCGCCGGTGCCCTTCCCCTCTCCTCCCCCCGTCACCTGTCAAACACCTGTGCCACGTGTCCCACTGAGTCATTAGCGCGTACCTGCAGGTGAGGAGGCGTTGAGAGGCTCGTTAAAGAATCCTTAATTACCTATACAGTTTGTCTTCCTCGTCCTCTTCATCCTCATCCTATTCTTCTTTATTATCATCTTCTTCTTCTTCTTCTTCTTCTTCTTCTTCTTCTTTTTCTCCTTTTTCTTTTCTTCTTTTTTTCTTCTTTTTCTTCTTCGTTTTCTTTTTCTTCTTTCTCTACTTTTTCTTTTTTTTTCTTTTCTGTTTTTTTCTGTTTCTTCTTTTTTCTTCTTCTCTTTCTTCTTTTTCTTTTTTTTCTTCTTCTCTTTCTTTTTTCCAGTTTCTTCTTCTTCTTCTTCTTCTTCTTCTTCTTCTTCTTCTTCATCTTTTTTTCTTTTTCTTCTTCTTCTTCTTCTTTCTCTTCATCTTCATCTTCATCTTCATCTTCTTCTTCTTCTTCTTCTTCTTCTTCTTCTTCTTCTTCATCTTCATCTTCATCTTCATCTTCTTCTTCTTCTTCTTCTTCTTCTTCCTTTTTCCTTTTCTTCCTTTTCCTCTTCTTTCTGTGTGTGTTTTCGTCTCATTCGTTTGTTTCTTGTATTAATGTGAGCTTTTTTCCACTCTCCTCTTCCTCTTTTCCCTTCTTTCCTCTCCCCTTTTTCCTCTCTATATCTTTCTTATATTTCTCTAGTTTATTTGTTCTTCCAATAAGCGTATTTTTCCACTATCTCTTTCTTTCACCTTTTATTTTATCTCCTCGCCTTCCAAAGTATTTATTTCTTCTTTAGTTTCTTTGTTCTTTTGCTGTGAGTTTTATTTTGTCTCTCTCTTTATCCCACTTTCCACCTCTCTATCTCTTTTCCCATCTCACAATTCTCCTCTTCTTCCAATGTTTGTCTTTCTTCTCTTTCTTTAGTTTTTTTCTAGTTATTTTTTCATTTTTTCATCTATCTGTATCCTCCATTATCGTCCTCTTTATCTTTTTGTTTATCTTAGTTTTCTTCTCTTTTCCTCTCCTTCTTTCTCCTTTCTTCAGGTTATATTCTAATTTGTGTTATTTCAAGTAGACAATTTCTCCGTCCAATTTCGTTCCTTTCCTTAATGATCCTTCTTCCTTTCCTTTATTTTTATCCTTTGCTTGCTCTCTCCATTTTTACTCCTATACCACTTTTATTATTTTATTTTTCTTTATTTCTCCTACTTAATTTCATCGCCTTTAACTTTTGTTTTCTTTTCCTTTTCTTCTTCTTCCCTTTCCTTCTTCATTTCGTTATTGCGTTCTTCCTCTCCTCTTTCCTTCCTTTTAATCTTTCCAATATTATGCCTCTCACATCTTTCTTTCTTTCACTTTCTCTTTCTTTCTTTGCCTCCCTCACTTTCACTTTCTTTCCCTCCCTCCTTCTTACCCTTACTCTATCCCTCCCATCTTTCCTCTCTTAACTCCTTCTTCCCTCCCTCCCTCTCTCCCTCCCTACCTCCCTGTCACCATCAGTCCCTTCGGCAAAGAAAAATGCGTGGTCATTTATTATTCAAATTTGCCCCGTGTCCTCAGTTACTACGTGTGTGTGTGTGTGTGTGTGTGTGTGTGTGTGTGTGTGTGTGTGTGTGTGTGTGTGTGTGTGTGTGTGTGTGTGTGTGTGTGTGTGTGTGTGTGTGTGTGTGTGTGTGTGTGTGTGTGTGTGTGTGAGTGTGAGTGGAATTCTTATAGTAATTTACACAGCCAGGAATAGGTCAAGGGCTGTAAATAAAAAGGAGAAGGATGAAAGGGGGAAAGGAAGAAGGATGGACGGATGGAGGCAACAGAGTACAAAGGAGGAGGGAAGAAAATAATAAGAAGGAGGGCATGGAAATAACCTGGACGGGAGGAGGTAACGGAGTACAAAGGAGGAGGGGAGAAAATAAAAAAGGAGGGCATTGAAATAACCTGAATGTTGTTTGTCTGTCCCTCTTTCTCTTTTACAGTAATCAGTTAAAGGAAAAAGAAGAAAGAAGGAACGAAAAAATAAAAAAGAAGTAAAGGATAAAATAGGTAAATGGGTTTGGGTGCAAGAAAAACAAAGTATGTTAGTTTAAAAAAAATTAAAAAAGGAAGAAAGAAACAGTCAAACAAAGACAAACGAAGAAAGAGAAAGAAAGAAACAAAGAAAGAAACAAACAAACAAACAAACAAACAAAGAAACAAACAAACAAACAAAGATAATAAAGTATGATTAATGAGGTAGGATGAATGAAAAACAGTGTGCTTATTCAATGAAAAAGAGGAAGAACGGAAAAACAAACAAACAAACAAACAAACAAACAACAAAAGAAAGGATAATACGACAGAATGCAAACATAAAATGAAAAACGTGAATTCAATCCAGCTTACCGAAAAAAGAAAGAAAGAAAAAACTGGAAAGACGCAGAAATTAGGTAACAATTTATATGACTTTTCCTTCACACAACAACAAAGACAGTGCCCGAGACCTTCCCACATAATACAAATATCTAACAAAACAACAACTGAACACTTTATCTTCCTCAAAAACGTAAATTCGAGGGTTTTGCATTTCAACTTTTCACTTTCCATCTTTTTTCCTGAAGGCTTTTGGCGATGAGGAAGCGGGAAGCGTTAAGGATGATAGGTCTTATTTATTATTCCCTTGTTTTCCGATCATAATTTACGCCTTTGTCCTTTCCAGCTGAGCGGCCGTTTGATGTGTGTGCCGCGGGTGTGTCCTGCAGAGTGACCTTCAGACGCAGACGGGGGGGAAGCGGCGAGGGAGGGAGGGAAAGGACGTCGGTCAGTGGGAGAGAGAGAAACATGGAGGTTAAGAGGATAGGCGGGAGACAACAATGGAATGTGAAACTGGTAAAGAAACAGGGCGGGAGGACGGAGGGAAGGAACGAGAATGTGAAATATGGAAAGAATCTAAGATGGAAAGAGAGGGGGGATGGAGGTAAGAAATGATGGAGAGCGGATGGAAGATAAAGTGGGATGGAGGAATAGAGTGAAAGATCGAGAGTGAAAAGGGAAAGAAAAGAGAGGAACAGCAGGAGAGGGGGATGGAGGGAAAGCATGATGGAGAGTGGATGGAGGAGGGAAAGAAACAGGGAGGGATGGAGGGATGAAGGGAAAAAACGAGAATGTGAAATGGGACAAAAAAATGGAGGAAACGCGGGCGGGAGGGAAGGAGAAAACGATGGAGTGGAAAGTGAATGAGAGGGAAGGAAATAGAGATGAAGGGAAAGAACGACAGTGTACAACAGGAAACGAAACAGGGAGGAGGAGAGAAAAGAGATATAGGTGAAGGAGAAAAATAGGGAGAAAAAGGAAAGATGAATAGCGACAGAAGGAGACATAGGGAACTGCAGGGGAGGGAAGGAAAGTGGGAGGAAAAAAAGGGAATGAAATGGTGACAGGGGAAGAAAAAACGGAAAGGGAGAGAACTTATAAAAAAAAGGGAAGGACACAGGAAAAGAGGGAAGGAAGGTGGAAGGCGGAGAACACCACAAATACTGCTAACAGTAATACCAACACCAACACTGATACTAAACTAATACTAGCAGGGGAGGCGGAGGCTTAGTGGTCAGCGTGCAGTATCCTGGATAACCCGGGTTCAAGTTCAAGTCCCGTGCGTCGCTACAAGCTGACGATGTTCAGTTATCGCCGTGTGGCCGAAGACCGTCCACATGCTGTCCTGATGACCAACTGCCAACTCGGACTCTAGCAAAAGTCTAAAAAGAGGATCAAGTAGGATCAAGTGGAGCCAAGCAAGACGGTGCCAAAATAAATGCTAGTCAGTGCCACCAACGGGCTGGGTCTGACCAACAAGCCCCATCAGGAAATCCTACCAGTGCTATAGGCTGAACGTAAAAAAAATAATAATAAATAAAAAATCATCAGTCAAGCATATCAAGGCCTTGGAAGGGAGGGTCAACCAGCATGACATCACCTTTCCCACGTGTATGCATGTACGACAATTTCTTAAACAGGCGGTGACAGGGCCCACGAGGGGTGCCAACCATTCCTACTACGTATACAAGCAGATGATGAGGAGGAGGAGAAGGAGGAGGAAGAGGAAAATCGACCTTTGTTTCTTTTGGGGTAGAAGGAGGGAGGCAGGCTGAAAATGATGAGAGTAGTAATATATTTGTGAGGGGTTTGGAAGAAAGAAAAGAGAAGGGAGAGAAGAAGAGGAATAGTTTTGGAAGAGGAAGATGCTGAGGAGAAACAGAACTGGGGCAGAAGAAAACAGAAAGAAGGAGAAATGAAGAAAAATAAGAGGAGAGACGGAAGAAGAAGAATTTTGGGAAGGAGAGGAAGAAGCTAAGGAGGAGGAGAGGAGGAACATATTTTGGAGAGAAAAGGAAAGTAAAAGTGATGGAGGAAGAGGGAGAGGAAGAGAAGAATTGACATAATGAGGGGAGGAGGAATGATTTGGAAAAGAGAGGTAGAAAAGAAACTAAAGAGGAGAGGAGGAAAATTAGTTGGAGGGAAGAAGGAAAGTGAGAGTGAGAGAGAGAGAAAGAGGGAAAGGCAGAGAAGAAGACAAAGGAATAATTTTGGAAGGGAAGGAGGGGGAGAGGAGAGGAGGAACATATTTTGGAGGGAAGAAGGAATGTGAGAGTGAGGGAGGAAGAAAAGAAGAAGGAAATAAAGAACAAAATTTGGGGATAGAGAGGATGGAAGAGGAAAAGGAAGAAGAGGAAAGTGGAAAAACATATCTTGAAGGGCAGAAGGAGAGTGAGAGTGAAGGACGAAGAAGGAGAGACAGGTAGGATAATTAATGAAAGGAGGAGAAATAAGTTTGGCAAGAGGGGAGAGAAGAGGCTGGAGAAGAATGAAAGAGGGAAAGAGGGAGGAAGAAAGTAAGTAGAAAAGAAGGAAGAACAATTTTGTGAGGAAGGGAGGGGAAGAGGCAAAGAAGGAGAGTAGAGGAGGAACATATTCTGGAGAGGAGAAGGAAAGTTTGAGTGGGGAAGGGAGAGAAAGAAGCAGAGAAGGGGGAGAGAAGGGAAGCATATTTTGGAGAGAAGACGGAAAGAGTGAAGGAAAAAGAAGATAAGAAGGAGTGGAGGAAGAAGAATTTCGGGAGGGAGGGAGGCGAGAGTGGAAGAGGCTAAAGAGGAGGAGAGAAGAGGAGGAACATAATTTGAAGGGAAGAAGAAAAGTGAGAGTGAGGGAAGAAGAGGGAGAGGCAGAGAGGAGACATACTGGGAGGAAGAAGAAGAATTTGAAGAAGTGTGGAAGGGAAGAGGTCAAAACGGAGGAAAGGAGAGTAGAGGATGAACATATTTTGGAGGGAAGGAAAACGTGAGAGCGAGAAAGGCAAGGGAAAGGAAGATAAGAAAGGATAGAATAATTTTAGGAGGAAGGGATGAGAAGAAGATAAGGAGGAGGAGAGGAGAGGAGAAAGATATTTTGGAGAAGAAGGAAAGTGAGAGTGAGAGACGAAGAGGGAAAAAGAAGATAAGATGAAGAGGAAGAAGAATTTTGGAAGGAGGGAGAAGAAAAGGCTGGAGGAGGAGGAGAATAAAAGATTGGAGGAGGAAAGAGGTAGAGAAACAACATTTGGAAGGAAGAAGGAAGGTGAGAGTGAGGAAGGAAGAGGGAGAGGCAGGTAGGAGACGTAATGATGCCCCACACCTTGCCTTGCCTTCGTGACGCAAGAATTCTCCAGAAGATAAAAAATAATAAAGCTTGTAACAAAACATTCAATAATTTCTTCAGCTGCAAAACGTTGATGATTGCAATTACATGATGAGGAATTATTCGCTTGCCTCAGGACGCAATGGTAGTTATATTCTTTGTTCCTCAGGTGGGTTTGTGCGTAGAAAGGTGCGCAGAGTGAAGGTGGTGAGTCGAGAGAACGTTTGTTAAGAGAAGGTAAGTTGAGGTAAGGTAAGTTGAGGAAAGGTAAGTTAAGGTAAGGTAAGTTAAGGAAAGGAAAGTTGAGAAAAGGTAAGTTAAGGTAAGGTAAGTTAAGGTAAGGTAAGTTAAGGAAAGGAAAGTTGAGAAAAGGTGAGTTGAGGTAAGGTAAGTTAAGGAAAGATAAGTTAAGGAAAGGTAAGTTAAGGAAAGGTAAGTTAAGGAAAGGTAAGTTAAGGAAAGGCAAGTTAAGGAAAGGCAAGTTAAGGAAAGGTAAGTTAAGGAAAGGTAAGTTGAGGAAAGGTAAGTAAAAAAACGGTAAGATACGAAAAAGTAAGATGAGGATAGGTAAGTAAAGGTAGGTTGAGGAGAGAAAATTAAAGAAAAGGTAAGTTAAAAAAAATATGATACGAAAAAGTAAGATGAGGATAGGTAAGTAAAGGTAGGTTGAGGAGAGATAAGTAAAGAAAAGATAAGTTAAAAAAGTAAGATACGAAAAAGTAAGATGAGGATAGGTAAGTAAAGGTAGGTTGAGGAGAGATAAGTAAAGAAAAGATAAGTTAAAAAAAATATGATACGAAAAAGTAAGATGAGGATAGGTAAGTAAAGAAAAGGCAAATTGAGGGAAGGTTATTAAGGAAAGGTAAGTTGAGGAAAGGTAAGAAGAAGAAAAGATTACAATTACTATACTAACTCTGTACTTCCTTTGTGTCTTTCTTTTTTTTTCTGTATTTAAAAAACCGTGACTTCTTAATCTTCACAGCTTCTATACCAACGCTTTAATTCCTTTGTCTCTTTATTTGCCTTCTGTCACTACAAGGGTTAACTTTTTTATCTTTGCAACTGCTCTGTCAACGCCTTACTGTCTTTGTTTCTTTTCATTCTTTACGTCTTTGCAAACTAAACTCTACTTCCCTCGTTTTCTTTTCTGTCTTTCCGTGGGTGACTTCTTTATACTGTCCTCATTTCTTTGTTTTTTCTTCCATGCTTTAACGGAGCCAAACAAACAGAGAGCCTCGTCGTATTAAATAACCTGTTTTGTCACGGATTCCTGCGCATACCCTGGAAAGTCTGGCCCCATTCTGTGTGTGTGTGTGTGTGTGTGTGTATGTGTGTGTGTGTGTGTGTGTGTGTGTGTGTGTGTAATCCATCGTCTTAACTACATAACCTAATTACCTCAAGGTGGGGCAGGTGAGGTAAGAGAAGGGGGGGGGAGAGTAAGGGGGGGCAGGGGAAGGGGGAGGATGGGGAGGGGGTGGGAAATGTGTTGGGGGGTGAAGGACATGACACTCTTACTCATCCTCTTTCTCCTCCTGTCCATCTCTCTCTCTCTCTCTCTCTCTCTCTCTCTCTCTCTCTCTCTCTCTCTCTCTCTCTCTCTCTCTCTCTCTCTCTCTCGACGTTTTTCTTTCGTTTCTTAATTCTTCACTTTTTTTTATTAATTTTCTTTTGTGTAATGTATCTCCGGTTGATTACTTTCATTTGATCATTAGCTCAAATTATAGTAGTAGTAGTAGTAGTAGTAGTAGTAGTAGTAGTAGTAGTAGTAGTAGTAGTATAGTATTCTTATAATTAGTAGTAGTAGTAGTAATAGTAGTAATAGCAGTTTTATAGTAGTAGTAGTAGTAGTAGTAGTAGTTGTAGTAGTAGTAGTAGTAGTAGTAGAAGTAGAAGAAGAAAAATAAGAAAATCAGAAGAAGAAGAAGAAGTATAAGTAGTAGTAGAAGTAGTAGAAAGAGTAGTAGTGGTAGGAGGAGAAGGAGGAGGAGGAGGAGGAGCAGGATTATAGTAGTAGTAAAGCGAGAGAAGAGTCTGGCTACCTTTCCTTACCCTCCACGGATGACTGGGCTCCAGGTAACAAGGAAATGCCGCTGACGTGGGCAAGGTCACGCCAAGCCGCCCCGAAACCTGTTCAAATGGAGAGAAAAAAACCCGCTGAATAACTAAAACCTATGGAGAGAACAAATAAGTCGAAAGAAATACTCAAAAAATAAAAATAAAAACAAGTTAAAGAGATATCCTTGACCTTGTGAGGAAGTAATGAAGGTAAACACACGAAGGAAGCAAAATAACTAAAAGCTATGGAGAGAAAAAATGAGTCGAAAGAAATATCCAGAAAATAAAAATAAAAACAAGTTAAAGAGATATCCTTGACCTTGTGGGGAAGTAATGAAGTTAAACACACGAAGGGAGCAAAGTGAAGATCCCTAGCTTTTTTTTTTTTTTTTACATAAACAACTACAAAAAAAAAGGTGAAAATTGATATCCGTGACCTCGAACAAAAAATAATGAGGGAAAGTAAAATAAAAATCCCAGGGCATATTTTTTTTTCCTGAAACACCGAGGAAAAAAAACATATAAAATTAATACCCATGACCTTGTATGGATGGTAATAAACTTAAACACAAGAAGGAAGGCATAATAAAAATCCCAGGCCATATTTATTTTTTCCAGAAACACCAAGAAAATAACAAAAAAAAAAAAAACAAGTGTGAAACTGGAATTCCATGACCTTGAACAGAAAATTATAGTTTGACCCACGAAGGAAACTCAAACGAAAATCCCTGGTCATATTTTTTCCTTACAAGTCCGAATGTGGCGATGAACTCAAAGGGCCTTCGTAGGACGTCCAAAGATCCTACATTTAAGGACCTCTTTATAGGAACCTTGTGTCACCTTGTCCACGGGGGGTAGGAGGGAGGGAAAGGGAAGGAAGAGAGAGGAGGGAGAGACAGGGAAAAGGAAGGGAGGTGTGAAGATGCAGGAGAGGTAGAAAGAAGAGGATGGAAGGTAGAAATGAGAGAGGGGGGAGAGGAAGATAGGGATGAGTAAGAGGAAGAGGGAGGGAGGGAAGGGAGGAATGGGGTGGTGAGGGGAGAGGGAGAGGGAGAGGGAGAGGTAAGGAGTTTCAAGGTAGGAATATTTAGCTTGTCGGGGGTCTTGTGCGTCTTGCTAACGGCTTACTAAACAGGTTCCCGTCTTCCCCCCGCGGCGGCAGACGATCCCACGAACACACACACACACACACACACACACACACACACACACACACACACACACACACCCTGAGGCACCCCATGACGTATTAGCTAAACATGATCGGTGTGTGTGTGTGTGTGTGTGTGTGTGTGTG
>NC_066552.1:11167526-11245026 GCF_024679095.1 Eriocheir sinensis
GGGGATGATTTCGGGCATTCTCTCTCTCTCTCTCTCTCTCTCTCTCTCTCTCTCTCTCTCTCTCTCTCTCTCTCTCTCTCTCTCTCTCTCTCTCTCTCTCTCCCTTTCTCCACGCCAGCAAGGACAAGTATTAATTACACAAAACATGACACACAAAATATCCTCCCACTCACTCTCACTTCAAAGCCTACAAGAATATACGCGAGTTTTTTTTCTCCTTCAATATTTTCCTCCCGAAAATAATAACAAAAATAATAATAATAAAGGTTGTGTATATATACGTGTGTAGTTGTTTTCCGAATGTCCTAAGAAAATAATTATGTGGATGTGTGGATTTTGGTTGTTTACGAATATGATGATGAAACATCTGCGTACATGTTTATGTTTTCCGATGCAATAAGTAAATAGTTTTGTATACCTATGAAGTAAGGAATGGAGGGGGAGGGTGAAGCCTCAAGCTGGAGATGTATAGAGTGCAGCACACGCGACTTATTGATTCTTTCGTCTAAAGCAATGGTTTTTAATTTTTTACTACCACGCCACCTTTAGAAATAGGTCTTTCTCTCCACGCGCCCCTGCATATTAGCCCACGCTCTGGTTAAGCCAACAAATATTAAAAACAACAGAAATTTCAATTTTTCCCCAAAGCTCGCCCCCCCCCTAGATATTACTAACGCCCCCCAGGTTTAAGAACCACTTGTCTATATGCTTCAGACTTAACTCCAGACAGAGGACCAATGAAAGCATTAACGCTGAGGGCATTAGCTATAGCTGGTCGTGGCCGCGGTGCTTTTCACCCTTGAGTCTCTGAAGGAAGGAATACATTACTCAGGGGCCTAGAGCAGTCCTGACCCTATATATAGAAAACATTAAGAGAATTCACAAACCCTCATTAGATATATAAAATGAATCCATTAAATACTTTTCCTTACCATCTTTCTTAAGCTAACTGAAAACGGGGAGCGTCACATTTTTTTCAGCCAACAACACATGGGTAACTGACTCTAGATGCACACACACACACACACACACACACACACACACACACACACACACACACACACACACACACACACACACACACACACACACACACACACACACACACACACACACACACACACACACACACACACACACACACACACACACACACACACACACACACACACACACACACACACACACACACACACACACACACACAAGGAGTAAACATTTCTTTCATTTATTATCTATGGACTAACTGACTGCATACACATACATAAGAATCAATAAAGTAAAAAAAAAAATATATATATATATTCCTTATTACCTACCTTACCTTCCCCTAAGACATTAAAAGGAATTGATTGGCTCTCTCTTAGCGTCTCCTCAACACGTGTCTGTCTAGTGTCCTTCTACTCAGCTAACATAATATTTTATTCATTGTAAATTGATACTTTTAAACATCTTTCTTACGGGACAAACTCCCCTCCTCCTTCTTCTCCTTCCCTCCTCCTCCTCCTCCTCCTCCTCCTCCTCCTCCCCCACTTTATCCTCTACACGAATCTTCTTCACCTTGGGCCACTGCGTACCCTTTTTGCCTCCACGCGTGACTAAATAAAAAAGAAAGGAGAAAAATAAAAAATAAAAAATACTACTACTAATATTACAACTACTACTGCTGCTGCTACTACTACTACTACTACTACTACTATGATACCATCCTCGTCAGCATCACCAGCTAAGCATGAAACCCAACCTGACGTTCCTTTAAATCCACGTTACATACTCGACGCTCTTGACCCGCGGAACACGACAACTCAACCCGGCTTTAGATTCCCTTCAGCTGTTGACTTAGTCCTTCCTTTTCCTTCGACCTCCTTTTATTTCCTTCGTCTTTCTTTTGTGTATTTGTGTTCTTATGTTCTCTAGTCTCCCTTCAGCCGTTTGACCTCTTCTATTTATTTCGTTTTTCTTTTGTTTATTGATGTTATTATGTTCTTTTCGTCTCCATGTGTCAGTTATTCTATATTTACTTGGTTCTTCCTTTTTCTTTAACCTCTTATTTGTTTCGTGTGTGTTTTGTTTTTTTTTGTATCTATTTGTTCTTTATTTATTTATTTCATTCTTATCTATGAATCTGTGCTTCACTTTTCTCTTTTCTTTCTCTCCTCTTGTCTTTCACTTCGTATTTTTTTCCAGTTCCATTCTTTTATTTTTTCCATTTTTATTTCCTTTTTCTTTTCACTATATATGTGCGTTTTCCCTTTTCTCCTTTTCTTCTTTGTTCCTTTTTTTCATTCATTCCCCTTCCCGTTCCCATTTTTATACTTTTTTTCCTTTCTCTTTTTGTGCTCTCAGGTTTCTTTTTCTTCTTTCCAATCTCTCAACATTTCGCATTTCTTGATTTTCTCTGGATATACTTTTCCTTTACTTCCTTTCCCTTCCCTCTCTTCCTTTCTACCTTAATTGAATGTCTATATGTGTTTGTGTTTGTGTGTGTGTGTGTGTGTGTGTGTGTGTGTGTGTGTGTGTGTGTGTGTGTGTGTGTGTGTGTGTGTGTGTGTGTGTGTGTGTGTGTGTGTGTTTCCATCCTCGCCTTTCCCTTTCTTCACTAATTACCATGTCTTTTTTTCCTCTCTTCCTTCCTTCCTTCCCTTCTTGAAAGCAAACACACACACACACACACACACACACACACACACACAGTCAATACCCTCAACACACTAGCCTCATACTTACACAACAGGTCCTCAACACCGAAGGAAAACAGTGAGCTGCCTCTAACTCTATCTTTAAACAACACCAAGTCATATGCTTTCTTGGTCACTGGGATTCCTACCTTGACAGCATTAAAATCACTGAGGCGAAAGTGATTTCAATGGTGTCAAAAGTAATAATCCAACACACCACATTATTTTTCTTTATTCTGTTATTATTTCTCTCCTTCCTTTTAGCGTTCTTTATTTTTTCATTCCTTCCTATTAGTCTTTCCCATTTCTTCCTTTTCTCTCCTTATTCCTTTCCTTCCTCTTGTGTCGCTAAGAGAATGGGAAAATGGAGAAAAGTAGGACATTTAGGAGGAGGTGGAGGAGGAGGTGGAGGGGAGGTGTTATGTGTAAAGGACGCAAGGAGAAAGGAAGATGTGTAAAAGGAAGTGAGAAAAGAGGAGAGGGAGGGACAGAAGAGGGAGGAAGGGAGGGTGGGATGGAGGGAAGGAAGAAAGGAGGGAGAGAGGCAGAGGAGGAAAGCAAGCAAGAATGGCGGCAAAGAAGGGAAAAGTGGAAGGAAGGAAATGGAGGGAGGAGAAGGAGGAGGAAAAGGAGAAAGAGGAGGAGGAGGAGGAGGAGGAGGAGAAGGAGGAGGAAAAGGAGAAAGAAGAGGAGGAGGAGGAGCATTTAACGGCGAGAGTAAGAGAGGACAAGTGGGAAGGAGAGAAGAAAGGAGGGAGGAAAAGGAATAAAAAGGAAAAGAATGAAAGGGAAGACAAAAGAAAAGAGAAGAGATGATGAAAAAATATAGTAAAGATTCTGAAGCGTATATATATTCTCTCTCTCTCTCTCTCTGCTAGCCACTCCTCATGGTTTTTGCTCCTTTTCCTTTCCTTTCCCCACCCTTAATCCTGCTACTGTTCCTCCTCCTACTCCTCCTCGTGGGTATGTCGTCACAGCACATGACGAGGCGCCGCGGTCAGTCAGGGTATATAAGGAGGCGCGGGTGAGTGCTTGGCATCAGTCTCTCACTGCCCTCCGTCCGAGTGAGTAGCCCATCCTCTCTCTCTCTCTCTCTCTCTCTTGATTATTCTTTCATGACCTATCCTTTCTCTCTCTCTCTCTCTCTCTCTCTCTCTCTCTCTCTCTCTCTCTCTCTCTCTCTCTCAGCGAAGTACTCCATTGTCTGTATCATTTGCTTTCTTGATAAATCATTTCCTATTCTCCCTTTTGCTTCCCTGCATCTCCTCTCCTCCTCGTGTGTGGGTGCCCTGAGGCTTGCAGGACAAACTTCAATCCCTGGACTGTTTTCACAAGTTTTAGCAGACAAAGGGCAACGACACACACAGGAAGAAGCTTGCTATTATACTTACAAACAGCCTTGGATGGCACGTGCCTTTAGATCCAACCCTTCCCTGAGGCGCCTCTGACGAGTGTTATGACGCAGGACGTGGACTGGAGTATCACCTCAGGACTGCTACATGACAGAGGCAAGGGAAGGCGTAGTACAGGAAAGGTTCGCTTGCTCAAGACACAGGACACATCTTATGACTTGTATTCATTGCCTCAGGACTGCGAGCTAGCACATGCAAAGGAGTGAAAAGACCGCCCACCGTCTCCACTTCGTCCAGTTAGCGAACCCAGGATCTCTCTTGTGAGGTCAGCGTAGTAAACATTGCATTCTCCTCCTTACCCTTCCTCCTTTTCCTCCCCTGCAGCAAGGTCATCTTCCTCTCCGCCTCTCCTACACTCCTCAAGATGAAGGTGTTCGCACTGGTCCTCTGCCTCGCCGCCGCTGCCTCCGCCAGGATGGCATACCGCTTCTCCGACGGCTACCTGGACATCCTCGGCGCCGAGCCCCTGCAGAACTTCGACTGTACCGGCCGCGCCTACGGCTACTACGCCGACACAGACGCCAACTGCCAAGTGTTCCACGTGTGCCTGCCCATCACCGACGAAGCGGGCGAGGTGGCGGAGACGGCGCACTACTCCTTCATGTGTAACAACGAAACCATTTTCGACCAAGAGTCCCTGACCTGCAATTGGAAGGATAACGCCTTCCCCTGCAGCGAGGCCCAGACGCTCTACGACCTCTCCAACGCTGAATTCGGCAGGATACCCGAGGGAGGCTTCGATGTGGTCCTTGAGGGATCCTCCAACGTGCCCGTCGGCGCCCCTGCCCCCGCCCCCGCCCCCGTCCGTGCCAGGTCTCAGATCACCCCCACGGCTGCCGCTGAGATTGAATCTGAGGCTGAGGCAGAGGCTGTTGAGCTGAAATCTGAGACTGAGGCTGAGATTGAGCCTGAGACTGAGGCTGAGGCTGAGGCTGAGGCTGAGGCTGAGACTGAGGGTGAGGTTGAGGCTGACGCGGTTGAGCTGAAATCAGAGGCTGAGGCTAACGCCGTTGAGGTTGAGGCTGACGTTGAAAACACTCCCGAGGTTGCCGCCCCTGCCGCTTCTGTCGCCATCCCCGCCAGCGTGCCGGTCCTGGCCGCAGCTGCTGCAGCCGCAGCTGCCGAGGCTGAGGTCATCACCGAACTGGCTCACGAACCTGAGGGTGAGGCCTAGTGACCTCCTGACCCTGCACCCTCACCCCCGCCTCGCCCCCGCGGCCCCGATGCTCCAGAACGCTTCATGCTTCACTTCACCGTCATCTGTGATATTTTTATACTTTCGACTCTTTTTTTATACTTTTTACCCTTTTTATATGCTTTTGACTATTTTTTATATTATGGAAATGTAAATGACAATAAAATAATGCTTCTGATCGATGCTTCCTGCCCCTTTCTTGATGAGAGAGAGAGAGAGAGAGAGAGAGAGAGAGAGAGAGAGAGAGAGAGAGAGAGAGAGAGAGAGACTCCCTAACCAGTACCAACCGGCAAAACACTGCCTATCACTCAAAATTAGCCTCCCCCCCTCTTCCTTTTACATCCTCTTCCCTTTCCTTCCTTTCCTCTCTCATCTCCCTACCCTCCCCTTCCCTCCTTCGGATCCCTCTATTCCCCCTTTCTCCCCTACCCTCCGTTTTTATATATCCTTTATTTCCACTTAACATCCCGTGCACTTTTTTCCCTTTTCCTTTTTTTTTATTCCTCTCTTTTTTTCTAACCCCCTTCCTCTTCCTCCAACACCTTCCCTATACTATACCCCTTTTAACAACCCCCTTTTTTTCCCTCATCACCTCCCCTTTTATCCTACTTTCTTACCTCCTTCTATCCTCTTCCCAGAATACTGTTGTAGTCCTTTCTTCCTTCTCTCTCCCCTTCCCTAGTTTCCATTTTTCTTCGGATTTTCCCTTCATCTCCCACTCCTATCTTCTCCCGTGAAGCCTTTCCCCCTGAAGCTCAGCAACGTCGATCACTCCAATTTTCAACTCCGAACTAACGCAAGAGCTAGATACAACGGTCTGTTTATCCCAGCGGTGCGATGAAATACAGACATCAACAGGAATTTATTTTATCTCAATCCGAGTCATCCGTCAATGGCACAAACTTCCTGCATAAGTAGTAAATGCGGATATCATCAACGCCTTTAAAAACCGCACTGACCGCTACTTTGTTGGATTAAAAGTGAACTGGACGTATGCAGTTCTTGATCCGAACACCCTTCCACCATTGAAGTGACTGCCGTGTATATTAAATCACTCAGCGGATATCTAGCTTCGTAATGAACTAAAATGCTTGCTGTCACCCGTCTTTTCATGTCTCCATATTTCCTTTCCTATTCTTTTCCTCCCTCTCTTCCACCCTTCCCTTCTTCTTTCTCCTCTTCTATTCCCTCTTTCTCCCTCTCCCTACAATCGTTTTAAAACAGCTCCCCTCTCTCCCCGTCTCTCCTAAACATTTCTCACCTTTCTTTTCTATTTTCTCTCTCCCTTTCTGCCCATCCCTCCCCTTCTCCTTTTTTGCCTCAATCCTTTCTCTATCTTTCCCTTGAAATTTTATCACGCCTCCTCCCCTCTCTCCCCCCCACCCGTCCACTTACGCAGTACAATCGCGCCGCCCTCCCTTCCCCATCCTCCCCTTCTCCTTCTCTCTCCGCGTAACAAAAGGAAGAGAAGGTGAGTGACGAAGCGAAATGTAAATACTACATAAAAAATTCGGAAAGGGTCAACAAAACGAGGAATTAGTGAATCAAAAACTTATAAATACACTCCTGTGGCAGAGGAGTCACGGTACGCGGCAACGTTAGGTAAACAGTAAAAGTGTTTGGTGTTTATGAAGAAAAGGTCGATTTTATGGGGGAACTGATAGAAAAAAGTTATGGGTGTTTGTGAAGAAAAATGTTGATGTGGAAAAAGCGAAAGTTATGAGAACGTAAGGTAAATAGGAAACAGTTTACCCTAAAGAGAAAGCGGAGGAGAGAGAAAGACAGAAATAAATAGATACTTAGTTGGAATTGGAAAGAAAGAAAGCAAGACAAAGAAAAAAAAGAAAAAAAAGAAAGACAAAGAACAAGAAAAGGAATAAAAAAATAAAAACAAGAAAGGGAGAAAAAAACATAAACAAGAAAAAAATAAGTAGGAAAGAAAAGGAAAAAAACACTTGAAAGGCAGAAACCTTAAAACACAGAATGAGGAAGCATAGAAAAAAATTATGGAGAAAGGATTAGTCTCTCTCTCTCTCTCTCTCTCTCTCTCTCTCTCTCTCTCTCTCTCTCTCTCTCTCTCTCTCTCTCTCTCTCTCTCTCTCTCTCTCTCTCTCTCTCTCTCTCTCTCTCTCTCTCTCTCTCTCTCTCAGGTAGAGGTAAAAGTATAAAAAAAATCGCTTGTGTACATAAAGTCCTTTCCCTTCCAACGTTTGCCTGTGTTTGCTTCTCTGTTCCCTCCCTTCTGTCCCTCTTTCTCTGTTCTTTCCTTCCTCTCCTACTTCTTTTCTCTTCTTCTGAAACTCCTATATTTTTCGTTTTGTTTCTTTCCTTCCTTGCTTCTGTTTTCTTCTTTTGTAACTTCTATTTTCTTATTTTTTCTCTTTTTCTCTTTCGTCAATTTTTGTTTCGTTTTCCTCTTCCTGAATCTAATATGTTCTCTTTTTTTTCCTTCCCTATTTTTTTTTACCTATAATAATCTTCTTTCGCTCTTGTTTCTTTTTCCCTTATTTCTTTTTCTTCTTTTTTAAGTTTTGTATTCTTCATTTTATTTTGTTTTCGTCCTTCCCTGTTTCTCTTATCTCCTTAAACTTCTATATTCCTCATTTTCTCTTCTTACTTTCGTCCATGGCCTTCCTTCCTTTTCCTCGTCCTTTTGAAACTAGTATATTCTTCTTTCTCTCTTTTTTTTTCTCTTTTCTTCTTTTGGAAATATAGTTATCTTCTTTGCTCTTATTTTTTACCTTATCTCTTTTTCTTCTTTTCTAAGTCTTACATTCTTCATTTTTATCTTGTTTCCTTCCTTCACTGTTTCTCTTTTCTTCTTAAACTCCTATATTGTTCATTTTCACTTTTTTTTTTCCTTTCCACCATATTTGTTTACTATCATATTCTTCTTTCTCTCATATTTACTTCCTTTCCTATTTCTTTGCTCTTCTTTTGATACTTCTATATTCTTTTTCTTTAGTTTGCCTCCTTCATTATTTTTTTCTGCTTCTGGAACTTCTATATATTTTCTTTTTTCTTTCGTCCTTTATTGTTTTTTCCTCCTTGTCTTGAAACTATTATATTATTCTCTCTTTAATTTTCCTCCTTTCCTATTTCTTTTCTTTTTTCTTTTTAAATTTCCATATTCTTCATTCTCTCCTGTTTTCCTTCGTCCATTATTTTTTTCGTTTTCCTCCTTTTTCTGAAACTATCATAATCTTTTTTTTTCTCTTGTCTTCTTCAGTCCTATTATTTTTCTTCTTCTGAAACTCTATTATTACTCTATATTACTCTTTCTTGATTTGTTTCTCCTTTCTCATTTTTTTTTTCATCTTAATCTCCTACATTTTTCATTTTTTCATTATTTCAATAGTCACTTCTTGCTATTATTCTTCTTATTCTTGTTATTGTTCTTGTTCTTGTTCTTCTTTATCTTCTTCTTCCCTCTTCTTTTTTTCTTCATCATCTTCTTTTGAAAGTTTCTCTGTATTCTTCTATTTTCTTTTTTCTATTGATATCTTATTCATTGCATTTTTTTCTTCTATTTTCTTAGTTCCTTTTTTTTTCAATTCTTTTATTTCCAATTATTTTCTTCTTTCCTCTGCTTTCTTTCTTCCCACTTTCCCTTTTCCATTGTTCACCTCTTCATGCATTTCTTACTTTCCCTTTTCAATCACTTCTCCCTCCCTTGCCTTATCCAACCACTCCTTCCAGTTCAAATCATTATTCACGGCATGTCCTAATCCTCCTCCTCCTCCTACTCCTACTCCTCCTCCTCCTCCTCCTCCTCCTCCTTCTTATTCTCCTAACTCCCATCCTTCTTTTCCTTTTCACCACCTTCATACACTACTACAACCACCACCCCCACCTCCTCCTCCTCCTCCTCCTCCTCCTCCTCACTTTCTGATCCCAGGGTCACAGCACAGTTAAGCAATTCACTCTTTGCCTCGTCAGCTTCTATGCAAACAAATGTGACGAAAGGATGAACAGTGGAACGCCCTGTGCTCCCTCCTCCTCCTCCTCCTCCTCCTCCTCCTCCTCCTCCTCCGCCTCTGTCTTTCCTCCATCACCTTCCTCTAACTGCTCTTTCTCTTCCCTTCTGTTTATCTACTTTTTTTTTCTTTCTGTTTCATCAATCTTCGACTCTTCCATTTTTTCTATTTCTTTTTTTTCTTCCTTTTTTTTTACTGTATTCT
Organism: Eriocheir sinensis; assembly: GCF_024679095.1. Taxonomy (NCBI): domain Eukaryota; kingdom Metazoa; phylum Arthropoda; class Malacostraca; order Decapoda; family Varunidae; genus Eriocheir; species Eriocheir sinensis. The sequence continues at coordinate 11,176,993 of NC_066552.1, forward strand.
ATCCTTTTCCTACTTTCCAAACACACACACACACACACACACACACACACACACACACACACACCTTGCCTGTCACTCATTCACCTGCCTCCCACGCACACACCTGAACCAAGGTGTGTGTGTACCTACATGTGTACCTACCTGTGTTTACCTGTGTACGCATTAGTCTACCTATGATTGCCTGCTTATTGAGGTGAAGGACAAGGGAGGGAGAGCCCAAAAGGAGAATGACAGACATGAGGAAAAGAAGAAAAATGAGAAAAGAAAGGAAAAAGATAATAGGAATGGTCGAGTGGAGGAAGACAGACATGATAACAAGAGGAAAAGACGAGGAGAGGAAAGGGAAAGGAAGAGGAAATGAGGAGGAAAGGAAGAGAGAGGAAAAACAGAAGAAGAGAGAGACCAAGAGGAGGAGGATAGACATGATAACAAGAAAAATGAAAGAGAAAAGGAAAAGAAAGAAGAAGGAATAGCGATTTGAAGGAGAGAGAGGAAGAAAACGAAGGGAAGTGAGATGAAAGACACAATAACAAAATGAAAAGAAGAGAAAGGGAGGAGAAAGGAGAGAGAATAGAGGTTTGAGAGGTAGAAAAGGACATGTGAAGAAAAAAAGGGATGGAAATAATAACAAAAACGTTGAGGACGAAAAGAAGAGGAAAATTAGAAGAGAAGGCGACAGACACTGCAGCAAGAGAGAAAATAAGAGGAGACTGAGACAAATCAAAAGGAAAACAAAGAGGAAAATAATGGTGGAAAAAGAGGGTGTCAAAGGCAATGTAGCAAAGGAAAAAGGACAGAAAAAGAAGACACTCTCCACATCAATATTAAAAGAGGAACAGTTGGAAAAATAAGAAAAAAAGAAAAGGTAAACAAATTATCATACATGGGAGATGGAAGAAGAAAAAGAAGATAGAGGTAAAAAAAAAAGAAGAGGAGAGTAATCGGAAGAGATGAGGTGACAGGATATAACACAAGGAGAGTAAGCTGAATAAAAGAAGAAAAGAAGAGGAGAGAACAGGAGAGAAGAGAAATGGAATACAAGGAAAAAATTTGGAGAAGAAAACAAAAGAGAGAGAGAAAAGATGAAAGAAAGAGAGAAAGAGAGAGAGAGAGAGAGAGAGAGAGAGAGAGAGAGAGAGAGAGAGAGAGAGAGAGAGAGAGAGAGAGAGAGACAGTCAGACAGACAAACAGACAAACAGACAGGCAAACACAGACAGAGAGAGGTGGGGAGAGGGAGGGGAAGGGGAGATGATGAGGAGGAGGAAGAGAAGGTGAAAGAAAAGGAAGTCAAATTCTAAAAAGAGAAGAGAGAGAGAGCGAGAGGAAGAAGAGACGAGAGGAAAAGTGAAGGGCGGAGGGAAGAGAAAGCTGAAGAGATGCAACAAACCAGAGACGATTAAATGTGTACAACAATAATAAATAACAACTTGTAAAGGGAAGCGGCGTATCGGGAGAGGAAGGAAGAGGCGACTGAAGGCAAGAAAACGTTATAGTAATGAATAAATAAATAGACAAACAGATCAATGGAGGAAAGGAGAGTTTGAGAGGAAAGGAAAGAATATAAGAAAACTTGTATCGAAAGAATGAATGAAGAAATATGAAAAGAGTAAAGGAAGAGGAGAGAAAAAGGAGAAAGGGAAGAGGAAGAGGCCAAGAGAAGAGACAGACATAATAACAAGAGGAACGGAGAAGCAGAGGAAGAGAAAAAAAGAAAGAAAATAGAAATGAGAGTCGAGAAGAAGAAAACGAAAAGGAACATCCGTAATAATAAAAATAAAAATAAGAATAAGAATAATGAAAAAAACAGTATGGAAAAAAGATAAGCACACACACACACACACACACACACACACACACACACACACACACACACAATACCCCCTCCTCCCCCCATTAGCCATCTCACCTGAAGACTTAATGTCGCTAATTACACACCTTGAGAGGAGGGGAGGAGAGGTAATAAAGGGCAGATAAAAGAAGAGGGGAGGGAAGAGGAAGGGGGAAGGGAGGGGAGGGGAAGGGAGAGATATTAAACTGTCCATACAAGGAAGTCCCCAGGTGGAAGAGGAGGCAAAGCAGATGTAGGAGGAAAAGGAGGAAGAGGAGGAGGAGGAAGAGGACAAGGACAAGGATGAGAAAGAGGACGAGGGAAACAAAAGGGGGAGCAAAAGGAAAAGAGGAGAGAAAAGGGAAAACAATGAAAAGGAGATATTCGATCCATGAAAGATGAAGGAAGGAAAAGAGAAACAAAGGAATAGAGGAAACATCTGAGAGGAAGAAAACAGGAAGAAAGAGAGATTAGGATATGAATGAAAGGAAAAGATGCAGAGGAGAGAAACATTTTGAGGGGAAAAAAGAGAGAAGAGGATATGAAGGAAAGGAAAACATGTCAAGGGGAAGAAAAAGCTGAGACGAAGAAAGTGATGAGGATATAAAGAGAAGGAAAAGATGTGAAAGGGAAGAAAAAAAGGGAGAGGAAAGGAGTGAGGGGAGATCAGTGTTTGAGAGAGGGGAGAGGTAAGGCAAGAGAAGAAAATGAAGAAAGATGGGTAGAAAGGAAGGATGGGGAGTATATGAGAGGAAGATGAAGGGGGGAGAGGGAGGTAAGATGGGGAAAGAGAAGGAAAGGGAGCAGAAGAGGGGAAGATGAAGGGGAAGAGAGGGAGGTAAGATGGGGAAGGAGAGTAGAAGAGAAGATGAAGGGGAAGAGAGGGAGGTAAGATGGGGAAGGAGAGTAGAAGAGAAGATGAAGGGGAAGAGAGGGAGGTAAGATGGGGAAGGAGAGTAGAAGAGAAGATGAAGGGGAAGAGAGGGAGGTAAGATAGGGAAGGAGAGTAGAGGAGAAGATGAAGGGGAAGAGAGAGAGGTAAGATGGGGAAAGAGAGTAGAAGAGGGGAAGATGAAGGGGAAGAGCGGGAGGTAAGATGGGGAAAAAGAAGGAAGGGGAGTAGAAGAGGGGAAGATGAAGGGGAAGAAAGGGAGGTAAGATGAGGAAAGAGAAGGAAGGGGAGTAGAAGAGGGAAAGATGAAGGGGAAGAGAGGGGGGAAAGATGGGGAAAGAGAGGAAGGGAGTGGATGAGAAAATAAATGGGGAGAAATAAAAAAAAGATGGCGGAAAGGGAGGAAAGGGAGTATATCAGGGGAAGATGAAGGGGGAGAGAAAGGGAGGAAACGTGGGGAAAAGGGAGGAGGGAAAGGAGAGTGGATGAACATAAGAACATAAGAACGTAGGAGTCTGCAAGAGGCCGGTAGGGCTGTACAAGGCAGCTCCTTTGAACCTCCCGTGTATCTAACCCCACCTAATATCGCTGTCCATGAATTTATCTAATCTATTTTTGAATGTGATAATTGTATTGGCACTCACCACATGACTGCTCAGCCTGTTCCACTCATCTACCACTCTGTTAGTAAACCAATTTTTTGCCTATGTCCCTGTTGAGTCTGAATTTATCCAGTTTAAACCCATTACTTCGTGTCCTACCCGGTTCTCTTACCAACAAAACCTTATGAATACCCCCCTTATTAAAGCCCTTCATCCATTTATAAATGTAAGGGAGAAAGAGGAAAGGGGAGAAAAGGAGGGAAGATGAAGGGGAAAAGGAGGAAGCGGAGTGAATGAGAGGATGATAAAGGGGAGAAAGGGAGGGAACGGGAGAAAGGGAGAAAAGGGAAATAGAGAAGGGGAAGATGAAGGGAGACAAAAAGAGGAAAAAGAAAGCAGGGAAGAAAAGGGAAAAGGGATGAAGGGGATTAGATGAAGAGGAGAAAGAGGAGAAAAAAAAGGGAGGAAGGAGAGTAGAGAGACGGGCAGATGAAGAGGGAAAAAGGAAGAAAAGGGAAAGTAGTGACGATGAGGGGAATACAAAAAAAGAAAGAACAAGAGAAAAAGAAAGTGAGGGAAAGGGAGAAAGTAAGAAAGAAGAGTAGATGAGGGGAAGACGAAGGGGGCAAAGGGAGAAAGTGAGGAGATGAAAGAAAGATAGAAGGGGAAGATAAACAATAAAACATAAGAGATAGAAGATAAGAGAGGAAAAGAAAGGGAGGAAAGGGGAGAAAGGAAGTGAGGGGAGTGAATGAGGGAAGATGAAAGGGAGAGAGGGGCGGCCTGGGTCTAATAATAAGGACAGCCTACCTGGGCCTCTAATTAGCGTGGGGGGCAGGTATATAAGGGTGAGCCTCTCTGTTACCTGCGTCAGTTCATCTCCCAGCCCCGCCAGGTGTGTGTGTGTGTGTGTGTGTGTGTGTGTGTGTGTGTGTGTGTGTGTGTGTGTGTGTGTGTGTGTGTGTGTGTGTGTGTGTGTGTGTGTGTGTGTGTTTGCTTGTTCTCTTTTTCCGCCTGTCTATCTTTGTCTCCCCCTTTCCTTTCCTCTCTCTCTCTCTCTCTCTCTCTCTCTCACGCTAGATTACACTCACATGCAATTTGTACCATTTTTCCAACTCTGACAATTATCATTCCACATTCTCTCTCTCTCTCTCAATAACTTCCTTTTTTCTCTCATCCTTCCTTCTTTCCTTCATTCTCTCTCTCTCTCTCTCTTCTTCATTTCCTCCCCTTCTTTCTTCCTTTCTCTTTGTTCCTCTTCCTTCCTCTCCAAGCATCCCGTGAAAGTAGGACGATTATTGGTTAGTGTGTGTGTGTGTGTGTGTGTGTGTGTGTGTGTGTGTGTGTGTGTGTGTGTGTGTGTGTGTGTGTGTGTGTGTAATTTTTTTTTTTTGTATCACGGTAGAAATTACATTAGAAAAGAAGAAAGAAAGAAAATGAACAAGAAATCAATTAAACAAGGAAGAAGAAAACAAAGAAAAGAAGAGAGAAAGAAGAAAAGGAGGGAAGAAAAGCAGGAAGAGAAGAAGAAAGGAAGCAACAAAAGAGCAAGCAGGAGAAGAGGAAAAGAAAAGAAAGGAGAGGACACACAACAGATGACAGGAGGGAAAAAAAAGGATAAAGAAGGAACAAGGAACAGAAGCAGAGGTCAATACGAGGTGGCTAATTAGTTACCTGCGAGGAGAATGAAGGCAAACAGGGCGACGGGCAGGTGAAGGCAGGGCAAAGACAAGGCCGAGAGGAAACAATTCATAAAAGAAAATAAAGAAAAGATTGATAAGGAGAGTGCAAATGCGTCAAGCCATCTCTCTTCACTGTATATATGTTTTCTTTTTTATTGTTGTTTTTCCCGTTCATTTTCACACACAAAAAGAAAAGAATGAAAACAAAAGAAAAGAATGAAAATGAAAGTGTAAATGAGTCTAGCCATCTCTCTTCACTGTATATATTTTTTTTTCTGTTTTTTGTTGTTGTTGTCGCTGTTTTTCCTATTCATTATCACAAGCACACACACACACACACACACACACACACACACACACAGGTCAGGTCTAATGTTTTGTTTGGTAAATTTGGGTTCTTTATGTGTAGATCTATTTACACTTTCACTTTTGTGTGTGAGGGGGGGGGGGGGAGAGGTGGGAGAGAGAGAGAGAGGAGATTGCAACAGTGAAACTTTTCTTTTTATTTTGATCTCTCTCTCACACTCTTCCTTCCTCCCTCTCTCTTCCTCCCTCTCTCTTCGCTCCTCTTCCCTGCCTATCATTGGAAGCTGAGAACACAAGGAGGCTGCAAGAGGTCGGGCAGCACGCACAGACCAGCTCCGGAGTCACCTTTTGTAACTTTTCGTCTCTCCTTTATCTTGTTTTCTTTAAGTGGTATGTACCTAGATAAGGCCAAACGTCTTTTCTACCTCTCTATCTTTCTACTTGTTTTTTTTCTGTTTATGAAGTGGCTTTTCTTGTTTTTTTTCTTGTCCTATTCTTTTTTTCTTTCTTCCTCTTTTTTTCTTATTTACCAAAACATAACCAAAGTTCCTCTCTACCTCCCCCTCTTCCTCCTTGCTTTCTCTTTATTGGTGTTCTTTCTTACGGCACTGGCTTGTCTGGTTCTCGTTCTTTTTGTTCTTTTTTTTCTGTACCAAATTTCCTCTCTACCGCCCTCTCTTTTTATTTGTTATTTGTTTTATTCATGTTCTTGTTAACGTTTTTTTCTTTTCTGCATGACTGACTTTTCTTCCTCTCGTTCTTCCTCTGATTCATGTTCTTCCTTTTGTTCTTGTTCTCCTTCCTTATCATGGCGCATTGGTCCCGTTTCTGTGTCCAATTCCATGCCACTGACCACTACCTCCAATTTCATCCCTTCCAGTGCCTCGCTCCACGTCAAGCAGTAATGGAACTGACTACTGTGGTTTCAGCTTCTTTGTTAATGCTCGTGTAACCTGGCGGCCTTCCAGAGGTCAGACCTTCCCATATGTGGACTTTGCTCCCTTTTGCGTCTTCGCTGAGGGGGGTGATGTGCCTTTGTCAGCGTTCCTCAGCATCATCGCAGCTTCTAGTCCCCCTACTGCTCTCTGTCTCCTCCTCCCTCATTTAGCCCTTTAGTGTTTACTGTTCTGTTGACCCTCGCCGCAGCCGCCGCCGCTCGCAGGGTGTCAGCGTTCCTCGGCACCATCACAGCTTTTAATCACCCTTCCTCCCTTCCTCCCTTCAGCCTCTCTAGATGAAGGTGTTTGCTGTCCTCCCGAGCCTCGCCGTTGCCGCCGCCCGCATGGTGTCAGCGTTCCCCGGCAACATCAAAGCTTCTAACCACACTCCCTTCCCTCCTCCCTCCAGCCAGTCAAAATGAAGGTGTTTGCTATCCTGCTGAGCCTCGTCGCCGCCGCCGCCGCCCGCATGGCCTACCGCTTCTCCGACGGTTACCTGGACATCCTCGGCGCCGAACCCGTGCAGAGCTTTGACTGCGTGGGTCGTCCCTATGGCTACTACGCCGACGTGGCCTCCGACTGCCGGGTGTTCCACGTGTGCCTGCCCATCCCTGACGAGACGGGCGAGGTGGCGCAGACGGCGCACTTCTCCTTCTTCTGCGGCAACCAGACGGTGTTCAGCCAGGAGTCCCTGACATGTATCCACGCCCAGGACGCCTTCCCCTGCAGCGAGTCCGAGGCCCTCTACCAATCCTCCAACGGCGACTTCGGCAAGATCCCCGAGGGCGGCAACCAAGTGTGACGGAGGGGGTAGCGGTGTGTGTGTGTGTGTGTGTGTGTGTGTGTGTGTGTGTGTGTGTACCCTCGTTCCATAGTTTTTGGGGTTTTTTACATGCAGGCGAATAGGGATGTGTCAACGTTGCTTCCTTCACGCCTTCAGTCTCGGGCAGGCGAAGGGCAAGACACCTCCCCCTTACCCTTGTGACGGACTGGGAGGCAGAGTACAAGAACGACAATAACACTCCTCTTGAACCCTTGAAACACAATAAACAGAAGAATACATCGCTCTCTTTGTCTTATTCCTTACATGGCCTTGAGAGGACTGATGATACGTGCCTGGTTCTGGGCGGCGAGGGGGGGCGGAGGGGGGGGCGGGGGTGAAGTGATGGAGATGTCTGAAGAGTGTTTGTTATCTCCACCACGTGTTCTTATTTATAGATGTTACTGAAGTCACTTACACCAGCCTCCCTTCCCTTCTTCCCTTCATCCTCCTGTCCACCAGCATCCCTTCCCTTCTTCCTTTCCCCCTCCCCTCCATCAGCATCCCTTCCCTTCTTCCCTTCATCCTCCTGTCCACCAGCATCCCTTCCCTTCTTCCTTTCACCCTCCCCCCATCAGCATCCCTTCCCTTCTTCCCTTCATCCTCCTATCCACTAGCACCCCCTCCCTTCTTCCCTTCATCTTCCAATCCACTAGCATCCTTTCCCTTCATCTTTCAATTTACCAACATCCCTTCCCTTCTTCCATTCATCTTCCAATCCACCAGCATCCTTTCCCTTCTTCCCTTCATCTTTCAATTCACCAACATCCCTTCCCTTCTTCCATTCATCCTCCTGTCCACCACCATCTCTTCCCTTCCCTTCAACATCCTTCCATCTTCCACTCTTTCCATCCTTCTCTCTCCCCTTCGTTTCCGTCATCTATTTTCCCTTTCTCTCCCTCCTTTTCTTCCTCACAGATGTTACTGAAGACAAAGACAGAACCATCCCTTCGCTTTTCCATCCTTCTCCCTTCCTAGCTTTCACAATTTCCATCCTTCTCTTTCCACCTCCCCTTTCCTCATCTATTCTTCCCTCTTTCTCCCTCCCTTTCTATCACGCTCTTCTTCCTCCTTCACTTTATAACATCCTTTACCTTCCTATCTTTAACTGTTTCCATCCTTCTCTTTCCCCTCGTTTTCTTCATCTATTGTCATCTTTCTCCTTCCCTCTCATCCACCTTTGTCATTCTCCTTTACTTTACAAACATCTTTACCTGCCTATTCTCCCTCCCTTTCTTCACCTTCCTTCATTCCACTTCCATTTACAGTAAACTTATCTCCCTACTCTCCCTCCCTCTATCTCCCTTTCTCCCTCCCTTTCTTCCGTGCACTCAGTAAACATGAAACCCTAAACTACCTGCTAATAGAGACGTGATTGGATTTTACCTGTGCTATTTGCTGTGCTCCTAATAGATTCCTCCTCCTCCTCCTCCTCCTCCTCCTCCTCCTCCTCCTCCTCCTCCTCCTCCTTCTCTTGCGGTATGTCGTGTCAGGTGCTAATGAGTCTTTCACGGGTGCACAGGTTAAGTTCGCACAGGTGAGTCTTACCTGTGAGTATTACCTGAGAGTGAAAGCGTGAGAGAGAGAGAGAGAGAGAGAGAGAGAGAGAGAGAGAGAGAGAGAGAGAGAGAGAGAGAGAGAGAGAGAGAGAGAGAGAGAGAGAGTAATGGTATTTCAATTTCGTGACAGAACCTTGTAAACTTTCTCCCGGTCCATCTCCTCCCCAATTACAATACCACCTGATTACCGTGTGTGTGTGTGTGTGTGTGTGTGTGTGTGTGTGTGTGTTAAACTTTCGTGACTGACCACATACACACACACACACACACACACACGCACAAAGGTAAGGACAAAGATAAAATAAAAAAAAATGATGATGATGATGATGGCCAGGAAGAGGAGGAGGAGGAGGAGGAGGAGGAGGAGGAGGATTGATATTTAAAACTACCTTTTGTTCACCAGCTTACATTTGTGTCTGTCTGTATGTATGTATGTATGTATGTATGTATGTATGTATGTATGTGAGTATATGTGTGTGTAAAACCAAATAAAAGGAAGCACAAAAAAAAAGCAAAGATGAAAGTTACAAAGAAGAACAGAAGCAGAGAAATGAAGACACAAGAAAAGAAGCACAGAAAAAAGAGAAAGGGAGAAGAGAAAAGAAAGAGAAATAAACAAAATCGTGACACCAGATCAAGAAAAGAAATGAAAGGAAGACCAGGAGAGAAAAAAATGGGATAATGGATGGAGCAAAAAAGGAAAAGAGGAACAGAGAAGAAAGGAAGAGAAGGGAGATAAGAGGAGACCATAGATGGACAGAGAGAGAGAGAGAGAGAGAGAGAGAGAGAGAGAGAGAGAGAGAGAGAGAGAGAGAGAGAGAGAGAGAGAGAGGATGATTGCAACTGTTCTCTGTTTCTGTCTCTCTCTCTCTCTCTCTCTCTCTCTCTAATCTTGTTGTCAGTCCCATTTTGTTCTCCTCCTCCTCCTCCTTCTCCACCTCCTCCTCCTCCTCCTCCTCCTCCTCCTCCTCCTCCTCCTACCCTCCCTCCTCCTTCTCTTCCTCCTCCTCCTTATACTCGTGTCTCATTTTTCTCCTCCTGTTCCTTTTTTTTCTCCTTGCCATCCCTTCCTATTTTTCCATGACTTCCTCCTCCTCCTCCTCCTCCTCCTCCTCCTGTTGCTTTAAGGAAAAATAACCCTCATTTCAGGAGTCCAAGAGGAGAGGTTTAGATTCTCTTTGTGATAGAAGAACAAAGAGAAGAAAAAATGGAAGCTAGGGAGGGAAAAAGGAAAGGAAGGCGAGAAGGAATGAAGTTGAGAGAAGTTAAGAAAGGAAGGAAGGAATGGAGAGAGGAAGGACGGAAGGCAGGGAAAGACTAGGTTAAGAATGGGGTTAAAATAGAAGGGAGGAAGGAAGGGGGTGGGAAGGGATAGCAAGGAAAGGGAAAGGAAGGTAAGGAAAGGGGTGGGAAGGGAAGGGAAGGGATGGAAAGGAAAGGAAAGGAAAGGGAAGGGAAGGGAAGGGAAGGGAAGGGAAGGGAAGGGAAGGGAAGGGAAGGGAAGGGAAGGAATGAGAAGGGAAGGAAAGGGAAAGGAAGGGAAGGGAAGGAATGAGATGGTAAGGGAAGGGAAGGGAAGGGAAAAAAAGAAGAAAGCGAAGTAAAGGATAGGAGATAAACATGGAAAGAGAAGAAAAAGAAAAAGAATAAAGGAAAAGATAGAAAAAACAAAAATCAGGGAAATTGAAGGTCTAAAATAATGGACAATAGAGAGAATAAATATAATTAGAGAGAGAGAGAGAGAGAGAGAGAGAGAGAGAGATGGAGGTAGAAAATTGCTCTGTTCTCAATTTATCTATTCAGCGAGCAAAACCATTGAAGCCTAACATTTCCTGTCTCTCTCTCTCTCTTACATAAGGCACACAGCTGGCGAGGTCACGGGATCAAGTGGTCGATCCTCAGGTCAAGAAGGGAATCCAAACTGCTCTCTTTCCCTTACTCTACTCTCTCTCTCTCTCTCTCTCTCTCTCTCTCTCTCTCTCTTTGTTTTCAATAATCTTCTAACAGAGGAAAATAACTCAGGAAGAGGAGGAGGAGGAGGATAACGATGAAAAGGATCCCTTCCTCCCTTCCCCCTTCCCAACACACACACACACACACACACACACACACACACACACACACACACACACACACACACACACTCCGGTAGCTCAATCGGTAGAGCGCCGCGCTGCAAGGCTTCACGGCCAAACAGGCGGCGGTTCGAGCCCCGCTTAGGCCGGACTCTTTCCGTTGACTAGGAGTGGTTACCGTCCCCCTTGAGCAAGGGGGATGGGGTGTGTGGTGTGTGAGGTGCTGGCAGTACCCAGAGATCGACGATAACGAGCACTTGCTCACGTCGTGAGGGTACCTGCTGACGAAAGCGAGTCCAACTCGTGATCAAGCCGTGGTGAATTACACACACACACACACACACACACACACACACACACACACACACACACACACACACATCCCAGATCGTGTTGACACAAGCCATTGAGTAACATGACTATTTTTTTCCTCCATCCTCTCTCTCTCTCTCTCTCTCTCTCTCTCTCTCTCTCTCTCTCTCTCTCTCTCTCTCTCATTCCGTTATTCAGTTGTAGTTTTCCTTTTATGGGCAGGGCGGGGCACGTTGGAGGAGAGGGGAAGGAAGGGGGGAGGGAAAGGTGAGGGGAAAGGAAGGGGAAGAGAAGGGAAAGGGGGGAAGGGAGGGGAATGGGTGATGTAATAAAGAAAAGGGCCTTTGTGAGTACTGAAGGAAAGGAGGAGGAGGAGCAGGAGGAGGAGGAAAAAAGGAGGGAGGGGTTGGACGGACAATACGGACCGCCATCACCTCCTCCTCCTCCTCCTCCTCCTCCTTCTCCACTGACCCATTAGTGGGGAAGGAAGATAGAAAGATAAGGAAAAAGAAGGGGAGTGGAGTAGAGAGGAGAGGGTTGTGGAAGGAAGAGGAGAAAGGAAGGAAGAGAAATGGGAAAGGGAAGGGAAGGGAAGGGGACGAGAGGGGAAGAAAAGGGAAGGGAAGGGAAAGGAAGGGAAAGGAAGGGAAGGCAATGGAAGTGAAGGGAAGAGAAGGGAAGGGAAAGAAAGAGAAGGAAAAGGAAATGAACGGGAATCAGAAGGGAAGGAAAGGGAAGAAAATGAAATTGAACGGAAAGAGGTGAAGGGAAAGAAAGGGAAGGAAAGGGAAGGGAAGAAAAGGGAAAGGAAGGGAAAGGAAGGGAAGAGAAGAGAAGGGAAGGGAAGAGAAGAGAAGGGAAGGGATGGAAATGGAAAGGAAGGAAAGGAAAGAGATGGAAAGGGAAGGGAAGGGAAGGGAAGGGAAATATAAGGGAGGAAATGGGAATCAATAGGTCAGGAAAGGGAAGGAAAGGGAAGTGAAGGGAAAGAGGCGAAGGGAAGGGAAGAGAAGGGGAGGGAAAGGAAGGAGAGGAAAGAAAAGGGAAGGGAAAAGAACTGAAGTGAAGGGAAGGGAAAGGAAGAAAATGAAATTGAAGGGAAGGGAAAAGAACCGAGGTGAAGGGAAGGGAAAGGAAGGAAAGGAAAGAGAAGAGAAGGGAAAAGAACTTAAGTGAAGGGAAGGGAAAAGAAACGAAGAAAAATGAATGAAAAAGAAAAGAAGGAAAATGAAAGAAAAGGAAAGGAAGAGAAGGGAAGAAGTTGAATGTAGTTGAAATTATTTAATTAAGGAAGGGTTGCATTTCAAAGGAGGAAGAGGAAGAGGAGGAGGAAGAGGAAGAGGAAGAGGAAGAGGAGGAGGAAGAGGAGGAGAAAGAGAAGGGAGATAAATAAGTAAGCAAAGCAGGAGGAAGGGAGGCACGCCATTATCCTTCATTAAATCACCATTAGCCTGATTCTCTCTGCTCAGGAAACAGAATGTTCATGTTACGCTTTTTGTGCAGTGACGTGACACCTCGGCATATGTACAGTGCCTCTCCCCCTCCCCCTCCTCCTCCTACTCCTACTCCTCCTACTCCTACTCCTCCTCCCCTACCTCCTCCTCCTCCTTCTCTCTCTCCTTTTCTTCTCCTCCTCCTATTATGTCGCCTCTTCATTCTCCTTTGTTTGATTTTTTTTTCTTTTATAAGTGCATACATCATTTTGTTCTTCCATCTCCCCTTTCCCTTTCCCTTCTTTTACACACACACACACACACACACACACACACACACACACACACACACACACACACACACACACACACACATACAGGCGCGCGCGCACGCGCGTGCGAGCACGTTTGCATTTTTTGCCTGTAGGCATCAGTCTGGGTTAGCACATAGTAGGAGAGGGCGTATCCTGCGGGGGCTGCCGCTACCATCTGTTATTGGCCTGCCTTGCTGCAGCTTCCTGCTCTTTTAAATCACGCAACAATGACATTTAAAATGGCAAACAAAACTTTCCGCAAAGAGGAGATCCGACGTGCCGTCTACGGCTACGGCGTGCTGGATGCGCCTGAAACGTATGGTGCAAACCGATTTTTCGTGTTGTATTTTAGTAAAGCATAACATTTCTTCTTTCCCAAGCCGATAAAAGAGTACTTTGAAACAAAACACAGATGCTCTATAGAGGACGTAACAGTCAAATAACGCGATAAGGTGTTGTGTTGTGCAACATATGGAGAGGTAACGAGTGGGGTTCTTTTTTTTTAAATAAACGAATAAAAAGCTGGTAGTTGGGCATTGAAAAATTCAATAAAGTAATAAATTTCTAAGGAAGTGTTTTACCGCCTCCCAGTGCCACTCAACGAGCGTTGATGCCGGAATCTTTATATAAATGCCTCGGCCCGACGGAATCCTAAGATGGGGCTGCGGACTTCAATAATCCAACCAGACTAGAACAGTGAGCCAATCCTGTTATATTAGAGATCACTGGGATCAGTCCGTCGTCGGCATAGGAAAGGGCTGGGATTTGGAAGGTTTGCTTTCTCAATTCAATATTTTTATCCCATAGTTTCTGTATAATGCGGAAAGTTACAAGCAGGAACAGCGCTGTTGAACCGTCACATCCCTGCCTGATTGCTGCCTGACTTCCAATTCGGCTTGTTTTTCTTCGTTGGGGAAAAGTTTTGTGTTGTCACCGCTGTAAATGAACACGTATGCATCAACTATTTGTATTTCCATGTCATATGATAGGAGGATTTCTTTAAGTTTATGCCAATCCACTAAGTCAATGGCTTTTCTGAAGTCAATCGACATTAAATACTAGGCTTTCTTAGATTTGTAGAAGTCTTCAATACAGCAGCTCAACATGAACGGATTGGCAGATCGCCTCCATTTTTCTGTAAAACCCGCCTGGAGGTCTGCGGGAGGGTGTGCTTTGATTACATGGTTTGTTAACTTTGTTCTGATGGAACCCAAAACACTTTGCATGACAGCTCCAGTAGTGCCACGGGCCTGAGATCTTTCTGTGTATTTTACTTTTTGGTGACATATTTGTTTTCCAGTTCTCCAGGATGTTACACCCTTGATAAAGGTTACTTAGGCCTGAGGTCAGTCTCTCCAGACAGACTCTGCATCACAAAATGTTTTAAACAGTTCTGGTTTGAGGCCATCTATTCCTGGGGCTTTTTTGTCCTCTGTCATTCTTCGTAATACTTCATCGTCTTTTTGGGCGTCAAGCTGGTGCCCTTAGCATTTTATTGAAAGTTCTTTAGAATAATCGGCATCCCTTACACAATGCTTTGCCTGATCCTTTTACTCCTGCATGCCCGGGTCACGAGGTTTGCTCTTAGTCAAAACGATCTTGCTTTTAATCCTATGAGTTTTTATACGACATAATTCTCATGATGTTTTCTTCCGTCGTTGACAGATTTACGGAATCAGTTACCCAATGAGATTGTCCTTTCTGCAGACATTTCTACATTTAAGTCTCGTGTAAATGTCTTTTTGAAACAGTAACTTCATTTTTCCTCCTTTTGGCTTTGACTGGTCAGTTGCTTAACTATTCGTTGCCTTTGCTTCTCTCCAGTACCGTTTGGTATTTTGTGTGGTTCAACTTGTTGTATCTGCATGCAGAGGAGGAGGCTGGGCGGGGCACTGCTGGAGGCACAGAGGAGCGTGGCGGCGGCCGCGGCTTCCTGGCGAGGCTGGGGGCGGCGTTGCGGCACAACCGCCTCGCTCTGCTCCTGGCCGCCGCCCTTGGGGACACGTCAAGGGCTCCCTTCTATGCCCACGCCTTCATGAGTAAGCCGGAGTTCTGTTACTGTTGCATTTCTCATGCACTCTTATTTACAACTTCTGTCTATCATTCTACCCTAAACACTTTTCTACGTACCTTCAAACTCGTTTACGTGATCAATGGGCGCCTGTGATGTCCGAACGTGCTACACTTTAGTTTCGCAGGAAGATACAGAGCGTGGCTCACCAAAAAGGCTGCTCCAAGGGTTCTGGACTCGTTGGGCTGTTCACATGTATATATATTGCAGCGTTAAGATTGTCGTGCTCAGAACATACATTAACCAGTGTCAGCCCCAAAACTGTCGTACCCGCACAAACAACGATATGCAATTAAAATTACTGTTAAATTACTGATGTTTTTTTTAATAAATATGGGTCAGAAACCAGAAATTACGATGCTGTGAGTACGATAATCGCTGCCCATTCGTCCATATTCCACGTGTGACCTCTCTTTGTGTGTAAGGGTTAATAGCTTTCTGGAGGATCATTTACATAGATTTACCAACTGTTACTTTAATGAATCAAACAGAATAATGGTCAGACTGTTTATGCCTTAGTGAATGCAGAAAGAAGAATTGGTATACACGACCACCTGGCACCGTTGGCACACTGCCTGACTCCCCGGTGCCCGGTGCCCCGTTAAGTGTCGGGGAAGGCGCTTACACTTTGCCCACGCTGGATTTTTTTTAGGTCACTGGCGAACCTTATCTAGCAGGGATGGTGCTCCATAGCTATTGAACTAACCAACCAAATGAATAGACAGACAGTTTTGGGGCCGACACTGTAGTTCCTCACGTCAACACGATCATATATCGCCACGCCTTCTCCCGTCCCGTGCTTCATCTCCACCTGTCCCCACTCATCGTGTGAACGGGCCTTGTGTGTGTGTGTGTGTGTGTGTGTGTGTGTGTGTGTGTGTGTGTATTTACCTAGTTGTGAAATACAGGAAAAAAGCCGTACTAGGTTCATGCTGTCCCGTCTCCATAACGCTTATTATCCAATTTTGCTTTAAATTCATGAATCGTTTTTGCACACAGTCTCCTCGTCAAGTCCGTTCCATGTTGTTATACTTCTGAATGGAAAACTATTTCTTGATGTCTCTCCTACAGACGCTCTTCAATTTCTTACTATTCCCTCTTGTCTTACTCCTATCACGTATCACTAAGTCTTCCGTGTTCAATTTCTCCAATCCCTCTAGTATCCTGTATGATGCTATTAGGTCCCCTCTCTCTCTTCTGCTCTCCAGTGTTGTTAGTCCCAATTTCTCAAGTCTTTCTTCATTACTATGTTTTCTCAGAGTTTCCGGTAGTTTAGTCACTGCTCTCTGTATTCTTTACAGCTTTCTAATTTCTTTCTTCAATCTAGGTGACCACACTAATGCTGCATATTCTAGTCTTGGACGTATCATCGATGTTATTAGTTTCTTCACCATTTCTTCATCTAGATATGTAAATGCTGCTTTTATGTTTCTAAGAAGATTGTATGTTTCCCCAGTTATCCGATTTATATGCTTTCCAAAGGATAACGTGTCTGTTATGATCACTCCCAGATCTTTTTCCTCTGTTTTTTTTTTCATGATTATTTCATTACTCAGAGAGTAGTTCCCCGATATTCGTCTACTGCTCTTACCAAACGCCATCACACTAACTTCTTTGCACTGAATGTCATTTCCCATTTGCGTGACCATTCGCTTATTCTATCGATTGTGTGTGAGTGTGTGTATGTGTGTGTGGGGGGAGGGGGGGTACCTGTGTGTGTGTGTGTGTGTGTGTGTGTGTGTGTGTGTGTGTGTGTGTGTGTGTGTAAACAAAAAGAATAACTTCAGATTACTATTAGCCTATTTGTAAGCTTATTCACGTAGCCCAGAAAATCAGGCAAGGAGGAGGTGGTGGTGGTGATGGTGGATGCGGGGAGGGTGATGTTGCTGGTGGTGGTGGTGGTGATGGTGGGTGGGGTGGTGGGGGTGGCGGTGATGGGGGTGGTGGAGGGAGTGGTGGTGGTGGTGGTGAAACGCGTATTGTATCATTATTTAACTGATCACAGAAATTATGGGGTAAGGAAAGTGCTATTCCACCGCTCCTGTGATATGAAAATGAGGCTACTGTTTATATACATTATCATACCACGAGAGAGAGAGAGAGAGAGAGAGAGAGAGAGAGAGAGAGAGAGAGAGAGAGAGAGAGAGAGAGATTCATAATTCGTAACATCTTGCATCAGTATGGAAAAAAAATCATATAATACCAGGCAACCGAAATATTATGAGAGAGAGAGAGAGAGAGAGAGAGAGAGAGATTCATAACATCTTGCATCATATAATATTATGAAGAAAAAATATCCAACACATTAGCCTATTATTATCGAGTTCCCCCTCTTCGAGTTTCTTCACATCTCTTCCTCGCTAAACGCCTTTAAAAGTATATTATTTTTTTTCTGACGCAAGTGAAAGTATTAACGTTTTTCAACCTTTGTTTGACTGACTGATCGATTTTTTTTTTTTCTATTGTTGCCAAAAAAAGTACAACGGAGGAAGAGATAGCTTGTAATCCTGTACTTACAAGCAATACTAAATAAAAATAAAAAGTGATTGCAAGAAATATACTTAACGAAATTGTATATATGACAAACTCTCTCTCTCTCTCTCTCTCTCTTCGTAATGGTTCGCAAAATTTAAGGTTAGGTGTTCTATTTTCCTTTCTTTTTCATCTTCCGGTTGGGTCAGTGTCTATTGTGCTCTCAAGGTTACGTAGAGTGATTACAAGAAGGCTGTACAGCATGAAAATATATAAGACGAACATGCTGCAATATATGAATAGGTTAAATATTTATAGACGTAAGGCAATTTAAGATAACCAACTGTCCAAATCGTCTCTGCTATTTAAGTCATACATTGGTGTCGCTTGTTATTCCCGCTGAAAACTTAAGATGATCCATAAATGTACTGCTCTCGTGTAGTTTGAGTAATTATAATCTCGCCTTTACAAACAATCAAATAACATAGACAGGAAGGAAGGAAGAGGGAGGAATGGAGAATGGTAGAAAGGAAGACGAAGGAAAAAAAAGGGAAAAAGGTAGGAAGGAAGGAAGGAGAAGGAATGGAAAATGATAGGCTATCTAGGCTTATTTAAGGCATCCAGAGCACTATAGACCTACAGAACACTCACCATGGCTCGCTGTCCCCTGTGGCGGCGTGATGTGGCTGGTGGGCGTGTCGTATGGCTGATGATGGCTGATAAGACGAGCACTGCGCTGACCACCGAGACTTATGAGGCGCTGCTGTCTAGGCCGGCCAGGGAGGAAGTCGAGACGGAGACACAGGTGATGATTTTCTTCTCTCCCTGTTTTTTCTTTGTATTGGATTGACGGAATTTAAGAAGTCTAATAATATAGATAAAGGTTTTTTTTTTTTTTTTTTTTTTGTGTGTGTGTGTGAGACACCTCGATGTAGGGTGGCCAGGGAGGAAGGGGAGACGGAGACGAAAGATTTTTATTTTTTTATTTTTTTTTTATTGCAGGTCAGTTTTAAGGGCAAATGATAAAAAAAAAGAATGAAAATGTGGACACTAAAGATGCTGGAATCTTTCCTTTATTTTATTTATGCGGAGCTTTAAACTTGAATCAATAAAGTTCTTTTATCTCAAGACTTTTTTGCTCATTTATTTTCTCAGTATATGATGAATGACGTCCTATGTCTTTACTGCCTCTTAGCGACACCTGTGAGCAACACCTGCACCTGCTGACTGTGGCTGAGGGGACACACACACACACACACAGCTGTAAGTTCCTCATGTGCCTCTATGTAGCTTTTCTTCCCTTACCGTAACAGGCAGACCATGGGTTGTATGGAGAAAAATTAAGTGGCCTGTTTCACCACAGAAAAAGGATAAGATGTCAAAGAATGTTATCATACCTGCTCCTAAATGTGTCTTGATTCTCCCTCCGTGCAAGCTTGTCAAAGGTTGGAGGAAAAACGGTATAGAATGAAAAAGGAGGGATGGTTATACACACTTTGATATACACACAAGTTCTGTACTTCAGAGTCAGTACCTATAGTCAAGTCAGTGCGAGTGTTCAAGAGATGAGAGAAAATACAGTACAAGTTCAGGCACATCTTGTTTCTGTAACTGCTGTTTGCTTCATTAACCTGAGTAAAACAGCATTTTGCATCTTCTCAAGAAGGTGATCATTTTATTTCCAGCAGCATCTCATAACAGTCTTTCACATCCCTTATTGATAACTGGCTCTGCATTTCCTTGTTCAGCTGCACCTAAAAACAGTAGGCTACTTTGAATCCTTTCCACATGCCTGATTATTTTTTGGTTGCGGCTGTTTTTTTGGATCAGGGTCCCCTTCCTCAAAGATGTTTTTCATATTCTTTCCAAACACCTGATAAGGAACGTTAATTTTCACCCACACCTTCTCATATGCACTATGCCTACACTTTTAAGAGTGATCCAGTCCACTGTGAAACACAAACTAAAAGAAAACACAGGGGGCTCCCGTGGTCCCGTGGTAGTCTCTCTGCCTTGCGCTTCAGCGGGTTGCTGGGGCGTGGGTTCGAGACCTATCAGTTACCATGGGGGTGGAAAGGTGGGCTCTTTCCGACACCCTCAGCCCCGTTGTTGGGCCTCCTCCTTGAAAGAATTGGATATCTCTCTACCGGCCGTCTGGTGGGTTGCACGGCATGCTCCGCCTTCCTCCATTGGGGTGTATCCCCAACGAAATACAAAAAAAAAAGAAAAAAAAAAAGAAAACACTGCATGCAGGAGATTCATTCAATTTTAATTAGGTACAAAGATGAAACAGTCACAGATTTCACACATCCCTAATTGATTTATTTACCAAGTTAATCAGAACAGGGCAGTGATTAATTTTCCCTCCTAATAAATAATTAAAGCTGGAGAAGGATTAATTAGGTGACAAACTCTTCTGAATCCCTACAATGAACAGGTGTGAAAAGTAAAAAAAGGGGAAAACACAAGTCAAATATGGTATTGGAACCATTATTCTCTCTCTCTCTCTCTCTCTCTCTCTCTCTCTCTCTCTCTCTCTCTCTCTCTCTCTCCATTCAATGTTACATTAAAGAAAAGTATATTGGTTCATTTCACTTCATTTTTTTTTTTTTTTTTTTGTGACATTCAGTTGACATCATTTTTTTCTCTCCTGTTCTTCCCTCACTTGGCATATAGGCTAACTTATTTGCTAAGTTAATCTGAACCAAGTATACATCAGCTTTCTTATGGCACAGTTCTCAAGAAACAGAGATGGACTACATAACATCATTCACTTCTCCAAAGACCTCTCACTCTGAAGACTCAGTCACCAGATTGTTCATTAAACCCCAGCAGTAAGGAGAACAGGTATCAGGATTCATTAGTAGTAGTGAGAATGATGGTGGTGACAGTAAATGGTATGTCTGGAAGATCTCTTCTATTTACAATGATCTGCTTTAGATCACTGATCTGGTTGTAAAGCCTGTTTTCTATTTACCATCGAGAACTGGATTATTGTGATCTGGGTGGTTTGAAAAATGATCTGCCTGATCCAAATCTAGAGGTGAATTGTAGCATGCGACACCCTCGGTCTAGCTCCTAAGCAGTTACAACACAGCAGCTTCTCATCATTTGTAAGTATGTACCCCAAGAGTGTCTCCTGTAATATTTGAGGAGATAATAAGTTAAGATAGTGTTGTGGAAATGCTATTGTAGGCACTAAAGATGTAGAATGGTGGTAATAAACAACAGAACTGTAGAAAAAATATGGCCAGTCGCAGTATCCTGCTTTCTTTTTCTTGTTCTTGTGACCATTGTTAAGCATTGCTTCTTAGAGCCTCCTTGATGCTTCGTACTTGATACTTTACTATGCACTGAGCTCTGTTTTTCCATACATTTTGCTTACTCTGTCTCCTTCCTATTTTCCTTTCCATTGTTGTTGTTTTGATCTGCTGCTCTGCTTCCAGGCGTTCTATTTTAGCAGAGGAAATCCAAATCATACTCGGATCCCACTTAATGATCTAAAGCTGATCAGTGTTCTAAAAAGAAGGGGTCTTTAGGAAAGATAAAGTTAGGAGCAAACACATTAGCTGTGCATGGCTGTGGCGCTCAGCTCAGTCTCACTGGCCCCAGACTCAAGTGAAACTCTCCAAAGACGATCAAGTAAATCTGCCGGGGGCAGCATGAGCTAAACAAGATGGTAAAGTTGAGTGCATGCACTAAAGCTCATTTCCGTCACATTGGCTCTTGAGCCTGTGGTAGGTGAGAACCCATTACCCTGGGACACAGGGCCAGTGTGACATCCAGGTTACCACAGTTTACCTTCCCCAGGTTTCCACAGGTACCCATTTATCAACCATCCCAAAAGGAAGGATAGACAGCTGGGTGGGGTGCATGCTGACTGCCTGGGCCAGGATTCAAATCCAAACCCTCAGATTGTAGTTAGGCACACTAACCACTGCACCATGGAGACAATATATAGGATTGAATAAAGTTGCAGGATACCACCCACTCTCTCTTTCTTTCTTACATACATATACACACCTATGGAAAAAATAATCAAAAACACCTTTGATGATCATAATAATAATAAAAATAAACAATACATAACCATAATATGTAATAAATAATAACAAAAATAAAATAATAAAATGTCAGTATATCACAAAAATTCAATCCCTCTCTTCACTTCTCTCCCTGAATGCAACACGACTCTCCCTCCCTTGCTTTCCCTCTTCATATGTTGGGCACGAGAAGCTGGTCCCAGTCTATAGAGGCAGAGAACACCTCCTGTTGCAGCCACACCTCGTAGTGTTTCTTGAACTCCTCCGTCAGCTCCACCGGCCGCCCCAAAACGCTTGTCACGCAGTTGTCCAGTGGCTCAAAGTCTGGGTCCTGTTAGGGAGAGAGAGAGGGAGGTTATGGCAGTGGTGGTGGTGTTTGTGGTGGTGGTGTTTTTGGCACATATTTTCAGCTTTCAGCTCTCACAACAAATATTTCCATAGCCCATAAATGATTGGGTTCTCATGAGTGTTTCTCACATTCATGGTGCAGAAGCCTTGTCAAACTATCATTACCCTCATGTAACTGCCCATGGAAATATCTACAACCTATATGAAAGCCTTATCAAATGTGGTGTGTAAGCCCCAATATGTATTGTGGGATTTTTGTTTCAGCTCCCTGAAGTACCCATGGAAATACCCAAAACCTCCACAGAAGCCTTATCAAATGTGGTTGTTTAAGTCCCAAAATGTCTGAGAATATGGATCTTTGTCTCAGTTGATCATGTTCCACTAATATTGTTATAAGAAAACTGTTGCATGTAATTATGATCATTAATAAATGTTTAAAGTGTTTCAAATGTTTCCCTCCCACCTCCCTCTTCGCTTCCCCCCACTCACTACATTTGAGTTGTATCTCCGTGAGTTGAATCGGTCCACACAGGCCCTCAACGCACACTCCTCCGCCTGGAAGTCCCAAGGTCGCGCGTCCGGGTCGTTGCCGTATGCCCAGTCATCGTTCAGCCTGTGCCGCACCTGAGTGATGGAGGGAAGGTGAGGCGAGGGTACAGGTGTAAGGGGTGAATGTGGTGGCAATGATGGCAGTGTTTGGTGTAAAGGATAAAAATATATGGTGTAGTGTGGGAAGGTGAGGAGAGAGTAGAGGTGTCGGGGGAGGGTGATGTGGTAGCGAAGATGGCAGTGCTTGGTGTAAGAGCTTGAAAATATTTGGTGTAATGTGGGAGAGTGAGATGAGGGAAGAAGTGTAAGGAGTGATATGGCGGCAATCATGGCACTGTTATTTGTTAAAGGCTGAGGATAATGGTACTCATACAGGAGGAATCATGATGTTAAACTAATAAACACACTTAGGCAGCCCCTGTGAATAAGATATGTCCCTTACAGTTAACCTTCACAATGCTACAATGGCACAGATAAGCACTGTGACAGAATATATAACTTACATATCATATAACAGAAATCAGCTCTCCAGGATACGAGTTACAACGCCCGATTTTTACAAACAGCTATAGTAAAAATCCCAAGTTCTAACAGCTAAAGTAAAAATCCTAAGTCCTAACAGCTAAAGTAAAAATCCTAAGTCTTAACAGCTAAAGTAAAAATCATAAGGCCTAACTGCTGAAATAAGCCCCAAAACCTAACCAAGCTAACATAACAATAGAGCTTAGAATATAAACAAAGAATATCCAATCTTCAAGAGGACCCAAGAATATAAAACACTCCATTCTCTTTACTTTTCTCTTTTATAGGAGCAGCGATTAACGGGCTATTTTTTATACACTTTCTTTTTGTTGCTTTTGAGTTGCTTCCTTTACTGTAAAAAAAAAAAAAATTGTAGTCTAATATTGGTAAGTAGATAGGTAAGTATGAAGGTTGGTTGGTTGGTTGGTTGGTAGATAGGTAGGTAGGGTCTAACCTTCTGGTATATGGCACTCATGGTCTTCATGTTAGTCTTGCGCCACTGCCGGCCCAGGTACTTGGTCTGCATCTTGAGCAGCTTCAGCACGTACAGCTGCATCATGGCGTGCTTCACCTGTACACACACAAGGGTAAGGGTGATGGCTGTACTTATATGGTGTTATCTCCTGTCTACTGTTTTTGTGTGCATTTTATCATGTTTTGTCTCACTTCAGGTTTTGTTTGACTTTCTCTATGTTATGCTCTCTCTCTATCTCTCATGATTCTGCTATATAAATGTGTGATTGACTGTCCAACCCCACATGGGAAAATAAGGACGTTTAACAAAAAGAAAAAAAGAAATGCGTGATTGGCAGAGAAGGGACATATGTAAACAATTATTATACAACAAATGAGAAGTTACTATCAAGAGGGCACAGGACGACACAGTAAATAAAAGGTGGTGAACAAGATGCACGAAAATTTAGCTTCCTCAACAAAGTAAAAGATGAATGAAATGCTTAAACAACTGAATTCATGCCACAAGAACTTAAAATACTGAACACTACAAGCTTGACCCAGTCCTATAGAAATACAAATAAATAAGAAAACACATTCAAACACTCTATCAACTATTTGCAGGAGCAGTGGCAATGGGGTTTTTTGCTTGTTCTTTATATTGACTTTGAGCTGCCACCCACCCACACACACACCTTCAGAGTCCGCTTGAGGATGGGCGCGGACTTAAACACCACCAGCATCATGATCCGCGAGTGCTTCCATTTGCAGAGCTTGTTGAGGATGCGCAGGAGGTTGGTGCAGGAAAACATGTTCCTCCAGCAGCATGTGACTTGGCCCTGGTTGATGATGCCGCCCCCGTCCCCACACACCCCCCCGCCACCCCCAGGACTGCCCCCACTCCCCCCCGGACTAGTGTTCCCGCCCCCCAGACCCCCGGTGCCAGCCTCCAGGGCTTCCGCGGTCATCTCTGGTGGGTCTCCGATGACGCACGCCGGGAAGTCTAGAAGAGGTATTCTGGGATGTTTTGGGGGGAAGAAAGTACGTGTGAATAAAATATTGGAAAAAAATATGTTTGTGTGGGGAGAAAGTACATTAGGATTTAGACAATGGAAAAACAGATGTTGTGTTTGCATGGGGGGAAGAAAGAATGTTATGTATGTGTGGGGAGAAAGTATGAAAGGATTATTTAATGGAAAAAGAGATGTCATGTTTGTATGTGGGGGAAACAACAGATTAATCAAGCATGAAAACCAATACCTTCCTGACATGTTTAAAGAGGAATATCAATTACTCATAAAATAAATTAAAGGCTGGACAAACTATTACTTTCCTGGTGTGAATGTGTATATGTATGAATGTTTGAGGGAGGCGAGAGAAATCCTACAAAAAATCTTGTTTTCAAATATGTAAAAAGTACCTATTTCACACCGAAAAAAAAATCACAAGAAAACATGAAGCAATACCAAAAAAAAATGCAAATATACAAAGAAACAAAAGGGTGACTTACGAATTCTTGGCCTGGACGTACGCCATGATGTTTTGGTTGAAGAACTTGAGGATGAGGGGGATGCAGTTGGCAAAGACCAGGTGCTGCGACATGAACTCAAACTGGTAGACGTGGTTGAGGCGGAAGTGCTTGAGGAGGAGGAGCAGCGTGGCCGAGACCGCCTTCACCAGCACCTCCTTGTGGCGGTTGACATCCACGCCCAACTTCATGCTCTGGACCACCGTCATGCTGCGGATGGAAGGGAGGGAGGGAGTGAGAAGAGAAATTGAGGGATTCTTTTTTGTCTTACTTTATTTTATTTTATTTTTTTACAGTAAGGGAGACTGCTCAACGGCAAGAAACAAAAACTAAAAAAGCCTGCTAAGAAAACAACAAAAGCCGGAAGGAAGGGAGTTAGAGACTGCGTGATTTATTTTCTATTATTTTTTTTTTACAGCAAGGGCATCAGATCAAGGGCAAAAAACAAAAACAAAACAAAAAAGATCAAGGGCAAAAAACAAAAAAACAAAAAATCTGCTAAGAAATAACAAAAAAGCCTGCTAAGATGAAGGAGGCATGGGTGGGGTGATTAAAGGTAAGAAGAAAATGGGGAAGGAATATGGGAAACAGAAATATTGAAATTCAGGTAAGAGAAAAATAAAAGCAACTGAGGGAATAAGAGAAAAGGGGTGAGGTAATAAGAAGGTAAGAAGGAAATAAAGAACGAACAATAAAAAACAGAAAAATAGGAGACAAAAAGAAAGAAAACAGGGAACATTAAACAAAAACAGAAACATTCAAATTTAGGTTAAAGAAAACTACACGAAATCTAACAAAAAAATAATATATAATACGTCAAAGGGCACTCACGGCATCTCTTCAGGCAGCACATCGGCCATGATATTGATGGAGTCGGTCTTGGCCTTGGAAGTTGGGGCAGCAGCAAGGAGGATCTTGAGCAGGGCGATCATGCACTGGGGCAGGGTGGGCAGCATGGCCTGGGGAGGAGGAGGGAGGGGTGGTAAGTCTTCTTTCTTCTTCATTTCACACCCTCAGTTTTCCTCATCGGGTAGTACCGGTAGGTGTGCGTACATAAACACACACACTTACTCTACGCCTTTACGATTCAAAAGGTAAGAGAAGGCAGGGGAGGTGTACAAAAACCTCTCTCTCTCTCTCTCTCTCACACACACACACACACACTCTACCCCTTAACAAATCACCAGAAAAATAACATGTAAACACTAAAAACATAGGAGACAGACAGACAGAAAAAAAAGAGAAATATAAGAAATTAGCTCGAATAAGAAAAAGAAAACAGGGAAGAAATAAAAAAAAGAGAAATATCCCAATTTAAAGAAGAGAGGAGGAGGCTCAAGCTCACCTGGTATAGTATTTCCGAGGGTGTTTGGGGGACCTCCAGCTCAGGGTGGGAGAGCGGGTTCCTGGTCATCTCCTCCTCCAACTTGATCTGCTTCTCCGAGAGGGACACGTACACATGCTGCTCACCCAAGGAAAAAGAACATACCATCAACACTATTATCATCACCTTCCCTATCACCATCACCATTTTCACAATCATCACCTTCATTTTCATTATCAAAAGTCACCACAATGAAATATAGTGTAGGACATGAAAGAAGAGAATGAGAAGAAAAACACCATCACCATTATTTTTATGATCGTCTCATGGTCACTCACAATGAAATAAGATGAAGAAAAGGAGGAGGCAGAAGAAAAAGAACTATCATTATCTGAGTGATGAACATAAACTACTAGCTCAAAAGGAGACACCATTACCTTCATCATTATTATTGTCACACCCACAATCATACACTTGCCTTGCTCAGCACCTTCACCCCCTCGTGGATGGGCTGGGGCAGACCGGCCAGGGAGGTGCGGTCGCCCTGCAGCTGGAACCCCACAAACTTGATCCTCGTGTTGTCCAGGAAGGCGTCAATGTCCTTCTGCCTCACCTTGGGGGTCCACGGGAGGCCTGAGGAAACGGTTGAGTGTTGTATTTTCATATCCCAGTAAGAGATGAAGGCATGAACAAAAAATACATGAAAGAAATGCCCAGAAGGAAGGGAATGAGAGACTGATTGCTTGAGGTTAATGTAGTTTGAGTTGGTGAAGGGCAAAAAGGAAATGGAAAAGAAATAATGGAAGGGAAGAAATATCCAAATTAAGGGATATAAATATACGTATAACACGTAAACACACTAAAAAAATAAAGAAGAAAGAAAAGAAGCATACCAAAGAAAAAAGATGTTGAGTAAATTAAGATAGAAAGGTAGAAGGGAAGAGACCAGCTGGAAGACCCAAGAAGCCCGAGAGACTGTGTGGAGGAAGACATGAAGAGGATGACCATCAGGGAGGAGAGAGTATATGATCATCAGGAGTGGGAGAGACTCATGCCCCACGTAACCCCATAAGGGAAAATAAGGATGTTAAATGAAGAAAAAAAAGAAGAGAAAGGGAATAAGGTACTCAACATACCTCTGGAACAACAATATTTACCATACGTTAACACAATTACTGATGATTTATAACTACCAACTGTACGCATAACTATCAACACCTCCCAACACAACAAAAACACTTATTGGCTATACTTTCCACTTTTGGGAAACATATAGCAAACTTGTTTTCTGCATATTTGTTTTTTTGTCCTTGAATTATCTCCATTACAGTAGAAAAAAGAAAGAAAAAAATTACCTTTGTTAACAGTATTATTGGCGATGGGGGTGCCGGGACGAGGGGAGGGGGGCTGGGGCAGGTCAGGGGGCTCGTCAATGTCGTTGGTGGGCTGGTCGTCATCATCAGCTGCTGCCGTCAGATCCAGCTCCCCCACGCTGTCGTCCAGGCTACTCTGCTTCATGAGCCCTTGCTGTGCGGGGGAGAGTGGGGCAGAAAGGGTTAGGAAGAGGGCGTAGAGGGTTAAGAAAGGGGTGTGGACAGTTCAGAAGGCACAGTGTGTTGCGAGAAGGGTGCAGAGTTAGGATGATAGAGGAGTTATGAAAAGGATGTAGAGTTATGAAATACAACGAGTTAAAAGAAGAATGCAGAGTTTGGAAGAAGATACAATGAGTTAGGAAGGTGGTGTAGATAGTTTAAAAAGGGTGTAGAGTTAAGAAAAGGATACAGATAATTAAAAAGAGGGTGAAGAGAGTAGACATTATAGAGAGGTAAGAAGAGGCTGCATAGAATCAAGAGGAGGGTTTAGAGAGTTAGGAAGAAGGTGCAAAGAAATTAAAAATAATGCAAAGAAATTAAAAGAGAGTGAAGAAAGTGAGGAAAAAAAGAATAGAAATGAAGATGCAAATGGATAAAGGATGGAGAAAAGATATAAAGAGGGTGAAGAAAGTGAAGAAGAAGGGAAAGAAATATAAATGCAAATGGATGAAAGATACAGAGATAAAAAGAGGGTGAAGAAAGTAAAGAAAAGGCATTGAGATAAAGATGCAAATGGATAAGAAAAAGATGCAGTTTACCCACAAGAGTTAAAATGATGCAGAGATAAAAAAAAAGGGGGGGAGAAAAAAGTGAAAAAGAAGGCATGGAAATAAAGATGCAGACAACTAGGAAGGAGTTGCAGCTTACCCATAAATACATCACCAATCAAACCCTTAAAAACACGGACACACTCACTCTTCTAAACGGCCGCCTCTTCTGGTTGTTCTGCTGCTCTATCAGGTCGGCAGCAGAGGCGGGCGGCGACGAGGCCCTCATGGTCCGCGCCACAGCCAGGGTGTCCTCCTCGCACGGCTGGAGACCCTGCTTGAGGCGGTATTCATCTGTGGAACGGCAGGACAGAATGGAGTGGAGTGGAGAGGAATGACTGTGAATTCTCTTTTTTTTCTTTTTACAGTAAACAGTTCATGGGCAAAAAAAAAAGAAGGAAACAATAATGAAGAAAAAGCCTGGTACTCACTGCTCCTACAAAAGAGTAAAGAGGAGTGGCCGAAAGTTAGGTCAATTTTTAGGTTTTGTGTTGCTGGTAATGAAGGTGAATGGAGTAAGTGATGTTGTTGATGTTGTACTTTTGATATTATGGTGGTGGAAAGGGAAGTTAATGTTGTAGTAGTAAAAAGTGACATAAAAAGAAGTGGAGCGAGTGGGGTGTGTTTTGTGTTGCTGGTGATGGAGGTGACAGGAGAGTAAGATTTTCATGTTGTTTTGCTATTAGTTTTAGTGGTGGAAAAAGCAGCTATTGTTGTAGTAAAAAATAACAGGTGAAAAATAGGACAGTGGAGTGGTTGGGTTATCTTTTGCTTTGCTGGTTATGAAGGTGAGCAGAGTAAGACTGTTATTGTTTTTTGTTTCAGTATTATAGTGGTGGAAAAAGATGTTGTAGTGGTGGGAGAAGAAGAAAGGTAAAAAGGAGTGGTAGAAGTAACAACAATAGTAGATGGCTTTTCTTGTCGTCATTACAGTAGTAGTTATGAGTTATAGAGGTGTACAGATGGAAATGATTGTTGTTAGTGTTGTGGTTTTGATATGAACTGTAGAGAAAGAAAGTAAGAACCCTGGCAAACACACAATAGCAACAAGCATAAGAATCACTCACTCAGCAATAAAAACAAAAGAGTAAGAACCTCATCAAACAGAACAACAAAAAGCATCACACAGCACTCACTCTCACCAATAAAAATAAGAAAGGAAGAACGCCACCAAACACAGCACAGCAAAACACATCACACAAACACTCACTCTTCATAATGGCCAGCTGCTGTGTGCCCCCGAGCGCCGAGAGCAGCACCTTCCACAGCAGCAGCAGCACCTTTCTGATGGGGAAGTGCGGGGCGGAGGAGTTACAGAACTTGGTCACCATCCCCAGCAGCGTCATGGTCACCAGCTCCTCGTCCTCCCCCTGCGGCTGACCCAACTCCTCGCAGAAACACAGCCTGAAAGTGTGAGCGTGAGGATGAGAAGTGATGATGATGAAAGTGTGAGTGCAAGGGTGAGAAATGTTTGTGTGGATGATGAGTGGTGAGTAAGTGGTGAGTAAATACAAGAATAGTCCACTTACCATACCCCTGTGGATATCATAACTCCTCATAGAGACATAGCCTGCAAGTGTGTAAGAGTGAGGATGAGATATGATGATGAGAGTGTGAGTGTGAGGAGGAGGAAGAATGATGAGTTGGCAGTGAGTGAATACAAGAATAACCCCTCTGTCCTTCCTCAGTGGCAGTTGAAACTCCTCGTGGAAACCTAGCCTGAAAGTGTTATTGTGCACTAGTGAGGACGAGTGATTAGTAAGTGGAGAGTATATACAATAATGACCCCCAGTGCCTCATCCTCAATCTATGGCTGTTGGAATTCCTCTCAGAAATATAGCCTGAGAGTGTATGTGTCTGTGTGTGTGATGATGAGTCAATGAATAAACAAATGGCTGATAAATAATGGAATGTAAAAATGATATATTGTTATGGTAAAAGATTGAAGTAAAAGGTAAGCATTAGATATTAAAGATTACCAAAATATTCTCCTTCTATAAAATAAAACATAGAAATTAACTGAAATGTGTATTATGGTGTTCATGTGTGCGTATAAGAATGAATAAATGAGCAAGAGGTTGAATGATAAATAAATAAATAATAAACAAATAAATAAACACAAACTTAATGCTGAATCACTGAGCTTTGGGATTAGGGGCAATGCATATAACTCCATTCCTTTAAATTACAAACACACAAGAACACACACACACACACACACACACACACACACACACACACACACACACACACACACCTAGTCTGCGTCTGTGCCTCTGTGTCCTCATCACTGGGCACCCTCAGAGTCTCCACGATGGTGTACATGACGGAGAGGATGACGCGCAGGTCCGCCGAGTCTGCCAGGCTCGCCGACACCGCCAACTTGCGCTGCCCCTCCGAAGAGCCCACATTGCTGGGTGAACTAAGCAAATTACAGGCTGAACTAAAGTGGTAGTGGAGTATAAAAAACACACTTATTCTGGAGTGAGCTTTGGATCAGGTGAAAGATGTAACGACAAGTGAATGAATTACCTGTGTGAACTAAATGAAAAAAAGGGTGAACTAAAGGAAACAAGGGGGAATTAAATTAAGCAAGGGGGAACTAAGGAAATTACAGGCTGAACTAAACTTGAAATAGAATGTAAAGAGACACTAATCCAGGGCTGAAGTTTGGATCAGGTGAAAGATATAACAAAATATGAATTAATTATCTGTGTGAACTAAATGAAAACACAGGTGAACTAAGCAAATCGCAGGCTGAACTAAACTCAAAGTGGAACGTAAAGAGACACACTAATCCTGGGGCTAACTTTGGACCAGGTGAGAAATGCAACGAAAAATTAATGAACTAATGAAAACAAGATGTACAGAATAAAATAACACTGTACATAATGGAAAAAGCCATACAAAACTTATAACCAAGAATATGTTGAAGAAAATAGAAAAAATGAAGACAAGGGATAAAACTCACTCTACTTGATAGTAAAAATAAAAGAGAAGAATATGGAAAGAAAACTGAAGCAAGAATACAAATGAAATAAAGAAAAGAAGAAGGAATGAAGGCACACGAATGCAAGAAAGTAACACTGGAAAAGAGAAAATTGGAGACAAAAAACTGAAAACAAGCAAAAAATGAGTAAAACAGAAGAGAAATATGGAGTAAAGAAAGGAGAAAAGAAGGAATGAAAGAAGGTAATACAAGCAAAAAGAAGGAAAATGAAATCAAGCAAAACAATAGAACAAAAAGAGAACTATGGTAAATATAAAGGAGAGACAAGAGAGAGATGAGAATATATACACAACTCACTCTATCTCGAGGTGCAGCAGCTGTAGGAAGGAGGGCCAGACGCCACACTGGACAAGGAGGAACACATTGCGTCGCGCCCACATGGTCTGCTCCCTGTCACTCTGCACCTCGCCCCAGCACCCCTGAGGCACAGACATGGTATTTAGGGATTGTTATCAAATGTCCTTCAGCAACTCAGCCAAGATCAAAGGAAACGAGACATGAAGGCTAGGCGGTGGTTGAGTGGTTCACGTGCTGGGCTCACATTCGCCATGCCACGGACAACGTTGGTTCGAATCCCCACGCTACCACCTGGGATTTTTTAGTCACCGCCGAGTGGCTTAAGACTACCCACATGCTGCCCAGAAGACCACCCATCAACCCGAACTCTAGAAGAAACCGTCTAGTGAATCAAGAATGAGTTCCGGGGAGCAGCATGAGCCAAGCATAACTGGCGCCACTATAAAAAAAATTGCCTGTGCCACGACGGGCTTGGGCCGACTATCTGGCCCCTGAAGAAAGCATACCGGTGCTATAGATGGGGATGTAAAGAAAAAAAAAATAATAAAATAAAATGAAAATAAAAGTTTAGGGATTGTTATAGGTTACTAAGGTTACCCTTCAGTAACTCAGCCACATTTAAAGAAAATGGAACATGAAGTAAGCATATTTAGGGAGTGTTATTGCTTACCTTTCAATATCTTTGCCCTGATCAAGGAAAATGAGACATGAACTAAGCTAACCATCCAGTTTTCTGTCACTTCCCCAAAAAACTTTACACGGTATTAAGGTACCTAACAATAGCTGTAGATGTTTTTCCTTTATCTTCGACTATATCAAAGTTATGTTGCCAACTCTCTCCATAAACAGAAAAACAAGTAGACAAACAAACAGGCAACAGCAAAAACATTATAGCCCTCCTTGCTAGTGGAAAGGAGGGCGATAAAAAGAAATAGGATGTGCAGCAATATTTAGAAATGCATTACTTTTGCAGACTATTCTGTAAACTCACAGCTGGCAGACAAATGATGTAGAATGATAAAAATTTGTAAATAATAATAATAACGATAATAATAATAATAATAATAACAATAATGACAAGAAGAAGAAGAAGAAAAAGAAGATGAAGAAAAAAAAGAAGAATCTACGATTAAGTGAAGAAAAAAAGGGTAAGCAATGTAAAGACAATGTGAAAATCCAAAGCATGGGAAGTAGCAAATTTGTAGCTTTGTGATTGTCAGAGCATGACCGTAACATCTATGTTCGCTCACCTGGGCTATGTAGAGAATGGCCCGCGCCGCCCTCATGCGTGGGGTGCGGCCGGACAGCTCCAGGTGGTCTGCCAGGCGGATGATGAGGGCCCGGTGGCTGGCATCCGAGGCTGACTGCCACAGAGGTACCACACCCAGCTCCCCACATACCTCCTCCCAGGCCTAAACAGATAGGTAGATATAGATAGATAAATATAGATAGATTAATTACTACATAATACAAAACTAAAATAAAGTAACACATGACATTCTTGACACATAATCTCCTCACAGTCCTGCACAGATATAGATAAATAGAGATAGATTAATTAGGTACTACAAAATACAAAACTACAATACAGTAACAAATAGCATTCCTGACACATAACAGATTCTTTGCTATTGCACCCCACAAAATTATATAATGAAACAGCATAGGACCTCCATTTGGTCCGGGACAAGTCGATTTCAAACTTAGTACTGGACTGTACACAAGTCTCCCACCAAAAGTAGTAAAAGCGTATATATTATATTATATTACAGGACAGTATAGGACAGTATATAGGGTAAAGCAAGGGGGTAGACCTCGGACATTTTCCATTGCCGTCCTGGATATTTCCATTGTCGACATTTGCCATTCCCGGACAAGCCTTCCCCCCTTTTAGTCCGGCAAATCGAGGGTTGAGTGTATTCCTAAAAATGTGTGTTAAATCAGGTTATATAAGGATATAGAAACTGTTATAATAACAAGTTTTAATACCAAGCTTACTAAATAACATCTACACAGTTCTCTATATGACCAAAAAAAAGATACAAGTTGAATGACAAGAATGAGATGCAAAGACTGATAAAGGTCATTCAAAATATCTGACAAGGGAGCATTCAAATCTAACCAAGCCAGACTACTTAACATCACTTAAGGCATAATAACCTAAACCCATCAAAAAACTAACTCAGTCTCACTAAAAACATAATCTAACCTTATCAAAATTATAGGTGTGTATTTTCAAAAGTTCGCTAAGGGGAAAGATAGCAAAGAAAACTTGGATGCCAGAAATGAGATAGAACAAATTACCAATGAGGCATGGAATGGAGAAAAGAATAAGACACAAAGCTTAAAATACACTACCTTAAGGTTAAGCTGGAACTCAGGCCCCTCCGTGTAGGAGTACAGCTCGGCAATCTCATTTTCGGGCAAGTCCGCATCGTCGTAATTAAACTCGATGTCCGGACAGTCCGACATGCTCGCGTGGCTGAGGGGGGGAGGGAGAATAATGGAGAATAAGATCCACACTGAAGAAACAAGCTAAATCACTAATAAATGTTAATTTAACCCCATTCAACTAGCAACCTAGCCCCTCTGTATCACTAACCCAGCCCCATCCACTAAGTAGTAGGGTAGGCAGTGGCTGAGTGGTTAGTGTGCTGGGCTCACATTCACCAGGCCATGGACAAAATCGGTTCGAATCCCCACGCTACCACCTGGGATTTTTCAGTCACCACTGAGTGGCCTAAGACTACCCACATGCTGTCCAGAAGACCACCCATCAACCCGGACTCTAAAAGAAACCGTCCAGTGAATCAAGAATGAGTTCCAGGGGGCAGCATGAGCCGAGCATAACTGCCGCCACTATAAGAATTGCCTGTGCCATGACGGGCTTGGGCCAACCATCTGGCCCCTGAAGAAATCCTACCGGCACTAAAGGAGGGGATGTAAAAAAAATTAAATAAATAAATAAATAAAATAAAAAATAAAAAAACAGTCCCACCAACTGAGTAACCCACCCCACCCACTCACTAACCCTGCCCCATCCACTCAGCAACCCAGCCCCATCCAACCAGCAGCCTAGCCCCACTAAATAGTGGGGGGTTGTGGGGGGCTGCCCCCCCCCTCGACCCCCCCTGGAGCCCCCCCACATATACATGTGACTTATTTCAGCAAGGAGGTATTTCTCGCAACACCGGCTGTACCGTCACCAGAGGAGGCGACGCGCTTTCGTAAACATTATCCCCTATTTTCGAGAGTAAAAAAAAGTCCATGAATTGGATTTTCAAAGTGTTTCCATGACTGTTGAAGGTTTGTAGATAAGATATATGAAGAGATACTGATATTTCATAAGGTAGGTAATGAGATACTGGCACGGACCTAAAACGAACCAACCTTTTTTTTTTTCAAGGGAAATCAAAGGATACGGAGGCATCCGCCTGTGGGACATTTGTCTTTAATTGGTTAAACATAAATTAATCGAACTTAACCTAATGGGGGTCCACGCTCCCCTTGACCCCCCAATAACTTAATGAATGAGACTCCCTCCCTACCTGAGGCTGCTGGAACACGTAAGTACCCATCATGGCAGCGACGCTCATTTCAATTATATACGAAAAAATTTATTTCAAACAAGTAATTTGCGACAGAAAAGCAATATGGCAGTGTGTTGTATCACCACATAGAACATCATGAAGCACATAGGTGTCTGCCTCTTCTTCTGGAGCGTTTTAGGGGGCTGGTTAGGCTGTGGGACCACTGCCCCCAGAGCCCCGTCAGTGTGAAATGTTAGCGGTTGTTGTTATTCCGTCGGTGTGTCGCCAGGGCAGGGGCTGCATCCTGCCGAGGGGAGGCCTGCGTACACCTGGGGGCTTGGAGGGCTGTGTCGGGGCTGAGGGTGAGCACAGAGGTGTCTTTCGCCGCGATAAGGGCACACTTGTAAAATAATACCCTAGAATTATGGTAACATGATAAAATACGTACAGTGAGAGGCGTGTACACCCCCACTAGATGACACAGCCAGGGCCGCCACACACGTCAACACCGAGGATGTAAACAAACCAGGCAGGGAATCAATAAGGGGAATAATGGAGTATCTACAGGCGCTTATACTAATTTTTTGGCACCTTTCCACCCCCGCCGCCTCTTGGCATCACTAGGATCGGTATTACTGGCACTCACGTCAGAATCTTGCCGGTGTGAGGGGAAAATGTCTCTCAGCAGAACCGCAGGGCCGCTCCCCACGCCGCCATTACTTCCCATACTAAGGATTGGGCTCGTAGCTCTCGTAAATATATCTACAGATTATGCTACAGTGATATTTTGTTCTCTCTTAACTTACCTTAAATGTAAACAAGTAAAGCTCAGACTGTATAGAGAGAAATGGTGTCCCCCCGACCCAGAGGAGGAGATAGAGCTCCATCCTGATATCATCTTCATGGCACATGGGCCCCCCAAGGTATACATGGGCCCCTGGACTTAATCCATGCTAAAACATATTTTGATACTTTAGCTTATATGGGCCCGGGCCCCCTCCAGCCACTAGATGGCACGGCACCCCAGTCCGACTCTGCTATCCTTTCCTACGACGACTTGCCAACTGGGCCTCTCTTCGGACTTCCTATATATATGGACAACGGATAATACACAGCTCTACTCTTCCTCTTCTTCTTTTCCCCTCTTCTCCCAATACTACTACTACTACTACTACTACTACTGATTTGTATGTGTGTGTGTGTGTGTGTGCGTCATCATGAACACCAAACGTGACTTATTATATATTCATCTTGCCTTGATACACACACACACACACACACACACAAAGAGGGATAATTCGTCTTTTCTCTCATAATCTTCCACTGATGCATCGGTCACACGTGCTCTCTCTCTCTCTCTCTCTCTCTCTCTCTGAATAAAAGGTTGACTTGTAAGGCGCTGGTTTAGTGGGTTCGAGGCTTTGTGTGGCTCAGTGTGGCTTCGCGATGGCTCCTCTCACTCCTCGCAGCCCTCCCCTACTCCTCCTCCTCCTCCTCTTTCTTACCTTGTCCTTCGCTGGTGAGTCCTGCGTATCCTTGTGATATTTGAAAGTGACCTCTCCTTTGGCCACTCATTTCTACTTTTTTTTTTAGGAGCAGTGGTTAGCGGACCCTCTTACATCCTCCATCATTCTCATCCCCTTGCCTGACATTCACTCTTCGCTTCCTAATTTTTCCCTTCTCAGATTCATTCCACTACTGCTAGCGCCCTTGTATTTTATGAATCAATCTCCATCATTCTCATCATCTTACCATATCATTATACCATCATTCTTATCCTTTTCTCATATCCCTTTGCTGACACCCACCCTTCGCTGTCTCCTTCTTCCCCTCCCAGTGTCCTCCCACCAATCCAGCGCCCTCGTGAGCCAGCCTTCATCATTCTCATCGTCTTACTATACCCCCAATCTCCATCATCCTCCACCATTCTTATCCTCTTATCCTCTTCCTATACCTTTCACCCCTCCGCTGCCTCGTTCTTCCCCTCCAAGATTTCTCCCATCACTGCCATCGCTCTTGTGAACCAGTCTCTATCAATCTCATCTCCTTACTTTCCATGCCTCCAACCTTCATCATTCTCCATCCTTTTTATCCTTTGCACTCACCTTTCAACTGACACCCACACTTCGCTACCTCATTCTTCCCCTCCCAGAGTCCTCCCACCACTGCCAGCGCCCTTGTAAGCCAGGGGACAACCGTATCTGCCACTATGACTTCTTCGTCGAGGACTACTACACGCTTAGCCGCGCCTGCTACGCCTGCCCCGACAACCTCACCGACTGCTCGCGTCCGGAGTGCATCGCTGCGGACGGCACAGCACAGCCACTGCTGACCGTCAACCGCCAGTTCCCCGGCCCCTCCGTACAGGTAAAAAGACGCAGAGAAGTAGAATTATAGCTGCAAATGGCATTCTCTGTGACTCCCTAAATTGACATAGCCCTTTTTAATCCTCGTTGATGTTATTGTGGACATTCTTTTGGACATGATTTTTTTTTAAATCATATATGGCTTTGCGACTATACAGGTAGAAAGACGTGGAGAAGTAGAAATATAGCTGCAAATGCCCCTCTCTACCACTCCTGAAAGTAAACTGACGTTTTTTTTAATCACTCACTGAACATCTTTGACCTCCGTGAGTTCTGCGACTCTTTTAAAAAAAAAATTTTATCTTGCTTGTGCAAATACAGTGAAATTATTGTAGGGCGTACCTGAGGAGTGCCCTGTAGTCCCTTATATCCCCTCAGATGTGATTAAGTTTGCAATTAGTCCCTTGCATGGCCCTGCAGGTGTACGATTAGCTGCAGGAGGGTGTAATTAGTCCCTTGTATAGCCCTGTAGGCGCATGGTTAGCTCCAGGAGGGTGTAATTACTTAGTCCCGTGTACAACTCTCGAGGTGAGTGTTTGGCTTAGGGAATGTCACTGTTCCCTTGCACGGCTCCTCAGGTGTGTGCGCGGGACAGGGTGGTGGTGGACCTGCACAACATGCAGCTCAGTGACTCCGAGTCGCTGCACTTCCACGGACAGGCCATGGCGGACCAGCAGTACTACGACGGCGTGCCCTACATCACGCAGTGCCCCGTGCTGGCCGGCACCTTCAGGTACAACTTCATCACCGGGACGGCCGGGTCTCAGCTCTGGCACTCTCACGTGGGTAGGTATGCTACTACTACTACTACTACTACTTCTATATCCTATTTCTATTCTTCCCTGACATACAATCACATTCTATAAATCTATTTGCATGTCTGTTGATATATATTTTTCCTTTATATTCCTTAAGCAAACCGCATGGTAATATTTTTCCAGATTTTTTTTTACAGCACCCGCTTCTTCTTCTCCCCCTCCTCACCATCATCATTCTTCTTCTTCCGTGTTTTTAGGGGCGCGTTAAGACCAACCCTCCTCTCCCTCCCTCCCCCAGGCTTGCATCGCGGCAGCGGGGTGTTCGGGGCGTTGGTGATTCGTGAAGCGGAGGACCCACTGCGCCACCTCTACGACACCGACCTGCCCGAACACGTGGTGGTGGTGAGCGACTGGAACCACGTGGACATCAACACCTTCTTCTGGGACACACACCACCGCGGGGCCTTCATCTTCCCGCGAAATATTCTCTTCAACGGCAAAGGGAGAGATCCGACGACAGGGGTGAGTTGGTTTGTTCTCTCGTTCTGGTTACTCATTCATATCCTAATTTTCCCTCTTCCTCCCCCTCTTCAGCCATGATTCTCTCTTTAGCGTGAATCTGCTCATCTTTGTTCTTTCCTCTTGTGCTTCAACTGACTCTTTTCATCTTCATTTCCTTCATCTCTCTTTTCTCCACTTTCCTTCCTTTCTTCTTTTCCTTCTCTCCTGTTCTCCTATCCTTCCCCATGCATTCTAATCTGCTGTTTCCTTCCCTCCTTCATCTCCCATTCAATCTTTTTTCCCTGACACTTTCCCTTTTCCTTCCATCCTTTTCCTCTTTCCCAACTCCCGCCCCCCATTTATTCTTCCTTTACCCATGCTTCTTTCCCTCACTCCCTCCTTTCTTCTCTCCCATCGACCATTCTTCCCTCACCCACTTCTTCCCCAACCCACTTCTTCAATCACCCACACTTCTTTCCCTACTATCCTCCCTTCTTTCTTCCTCTCTACGGTTCTTCTTTCCCTTCCATCCTCCCATCTATCATTCTTCTTCTCACGTCCCCTCACCCATGCACACTCCCATCCCTCCTACTGTCTTTTCTTTCTTCACACTCTTCTCTTCCCCCTCCCACCCTTTCCGTACTTCCCTCCCACGGTTCTTTTCTTCCCACTCTCCTATCTATCATTCTTCTCACGTCCCCTCACTCATGCACACTCCCATCCCTCCTACTGTCTTTTCTTTCTTCACACTCTTCTCTTCCCCCTCCCACCCTTTCTCCGTACTTCCCTCCCACGATTATTTTCTTCCCACTCTCCCACCTATCATTCTTCCTTCTCACGTCCACCAGGTGCTGCTGCCCCTGGAGGTGGTACACGTGAAGGCAGGCGCCAGACATCGCATGAGGTTCATCAACGGAGGGAGCCTGGACTGCCCCGTGGTGCTCTCCGTGGACGCGCACCGCCTCACCATCATTGCCATGGACGGCACTGCAATCGAGCCCTTCACCACGGACTCCTTCGTCATGTTCTCAGGTGAGCTTGGGCTTTGTACACCTGCCTGTGATGGGTTGTGTGGGGGAAGTTGGGATGGGAGGGAGGGAGTGTGTGTGTGGGGGGGGGGTAATGTGTGTGTGTGTGTGTGTGTGTGTGTGTTTTAGAAGTAAGGATAATTATTTCTGTGGCTTTTCATATATTTTCGTTGTTGTTACTTATGGCCCATGATCTTGTTCTTCTACTACCACTATTACCTACTAGGCCCTACTACTACTACCACAACTAGGCTACTATAATTACTACCTCTACTCCTACTACTACTACTACTACTACTAATAATAATAATAATTCTTCTTCCTTCTTAATTTTTCTTTTTCTTCCTCCCCTCATTGTTCTTTTTCTTATGGTTTATTCTCCGGACCTCTTCACAGGCGAGAGGTTTGACGTGATTCTGGAGGCCAACCAGACAGTGGACAACTACTGGATAAGAAACGATGGGCTGGTCATGTGTGGGTGAGTCTCTCTCTCTCTCTCTCTCTCACACACACACACACACACACACAAATGAAGGAAAACTTGACATATACTTTGGGAGACAGTACTGCAATTAGGTAAATACACACACCTAAAGCTACACCTACTTCTGAAGTCTTAATTATTCATTCATGTATTTTAGTTTCAATGTATTTAATATTTTTTGTCAGTCCTAGGATTCATTAGGTTATTTATAGGATTTATTTATTATTTTTTTTATTATTTAGATGTGAGCTGTGGCCACTGAGTTCTATATATAATTTGTTCAAAATAACTTGTAAATGCCTAAATGTGCCCAGCCTAGGCCAGCTCAACAACCACCAATGAATTTTAACCTTTCCTAGCATTTACCAGTCACATGCAGCCTAAATTAAGAGGGGGCATGACTTGCTTGTAAATTGGCCAATGATACAGACCTTATACTGAAGGGAAATGCTTTTATATATAAGAAAATCAAATTAACCTGAGCAGAGAATATATGTACATAGATAAAAGCAATATACAAAAAGAGGACAAACCATGAACCTGATGCAAGGAAGGTGCTTAAATTATGCTAAACAATTCAGTTTTCTGTACAGAGTGGTCGATGCGTGGAATGGATTAAGGAAAGATTTTATGATAGCATAGTGTGTCAGACAGTTTAAGGAAAGACAGGACCACATGAACACAGATCAGGCCCTGTATACTATAACCAGGTAAATGCAACTACTAATACTGGAAGGGGGAGGGACTTATTTGCCTGGTTAGTTTAAACAGAACATTAGCGTGGTAGCAGCGGGATCGTGTTTTGTAATGGTCCCTCTAAGCGAGAAAAATGAGAAAAAATCACCACTCATACAAACCATTTCATAATATATATCAAAGCATTTGTGATCAGCTTACGTATCATCTATTTTTGGGGGTTTAAATCATGGCACAAATTTGGCCCGTTGCTGCTACATGGTAAAGTCACAAATTTGGCCCGTCGCTGCTACATGGTAAAGCCACAAATTTGGCCCGTCGCTGCTACACGGTAAAGCCACAAATTTGGCCCGTCGCTGCTACATGGTAAAGCCACAAATTTGGCCCATCACTGCAACCGGGTCAACACACACCAAAGGGGTTATGATGGGTCTGTGTTTACTCTCTCCTCCTCAGGTTTGATGATGCCATGCAGGGGGCCATCCTGCGCTATGAAGGAGCGCCAGAAGAGGATCCTACACCCACCCTGACCTATGACCCCAATCCTCAAGGAGTGGTGAGAGAGAGAGAGAGAGAGAGAGAGAGAGAGAGAGAGGAGTAAAATAGTAACAATAAATAATAATAATAAAAAGAAGAAGAGGAAGAAGAAAAAATAATCTATCAGGTCACCCCCCCAAAAAATCTTTAAGGAAAACAAATTA
The DNA here is from genome assembly GCF_024679095.1 of Eriocheir sinensis. Lineage (NCBI taxonomy): Eukaryota > Metazoa > Arthropoda > Malacostraca > Decapoda > Varunidae > Eriocheir > Eriocheir sinensis. The sequence goes on from NC_066552.1 coordinate 11,218,575, forward strand.
GTACTATATAAGAAATGGCACCTGGTAAATGTTTTTTGTGTGAGTCCTATATTTTCCCCCTAAAAATACTTGCCTAATTAAAATTTCTCATTCTTAAGTCAATATTAGCGGTGTCAATAAATGTTTCAGTTACGGCAATTACATCAAATCCTCTATTTTAATTAGGCACTGCAATTCATCGATCTTATTTCTTAAGCTTTGAGCGTTAAGGTAATCAAGACACCTATCCAACCCAATATGATTTTAGAGTGTGGATATCCTTATACTTTTTGCTATTGGGGATCGGTAACATAGTAGGCTTTTTATTTCCATTTCTCTTTTTCCCTTGTCTTATCCCCTTTGCCAAAAAAAGTATTATCTTGTCTTTTCATTATTTTTTTCCTCCCTGGCCCCCAGATGGTGAACCCGGCTCGGCCCGACCCCGACTCCCCCAACATTGTGAGCTGTGTGGACCTGGACAGCCTTGAACCATCACACCTCGACGAAAAGCCAGACAAGAAGTTCTATTTAGCATTCAACTTCCGCGCTGTCAACAACACTGCCTTCTTCAACCCCAAGTACTACCCCTTCAACGGAGGTGAGGGAGAGCATCATGTGTTTTTCATTTCTTTGGGGTGAAAAAAAAAATATATGAATAAATGAATAAATAAATAAAAGTAAACAAATAGAATAAGCGAAGGAGCTAAAGGACATAAAAAATAAATAAAATAAAATGAAAATCAACAAATGAAACAGAGGGACAAAATCTGACATAACATTCTTGTGCTGCATGCCTTATATAATGACAGGGATGTTTATGGTGTTTTCAAGTACCAGATATGAGCTTTAGGATATTTATTAGTGACAAGACTTGAAGAGCACCAGAAAAGAACTGATTTATCACTTACATTACTCTTTACATTATACTATTACAAATCACTGAATTACTCGCAGTTTTTTTAGAAGTTATGGGGAGCAATGTTCCTTAACCCCAACAAATGTCCAGGTACAACTCTACTTTTACAACCCCAAGTATTTCCAACCTATTCAACAAGTGAGAATTTTCCCCTTCAAACTCTTCTGACTTGTATCTTTTGACAACTACAAAACGAACTGTAAGATTAAATTATTAACCATCAAATCAAGTGCCCATAACCTTTCCTCCTGGGTATAACTCTTTTACAACCCCAGGTATTAATTATGCAACAAGTGAGAATTTTGCCCTCAAAACTCCCTCAACTTGCATCCTTTTAAAACTACAAAATGGACTAAGACTGACCAACTAACCAGCAGATCAATTGCTTAATTCTCCCCTTTCACCCCTGCAGTCAGCCATCAGTTCCAGACGGTGACGCCCCAAGTGAACAACATCAGCTTCAAGTACCCTGTGTCGCCGCTGCTCTCCCAGCCCGAGGCGCCCCAGCCCACCATGTGTCTGTACGGCGAGGTGAGTGCCTCCACAGGTGGGCTAAGTGAGGGTTGTCTACTCAGGTAATGGTCTAGAGGTATTATTATTTCATTGCCTTCATAAACAAACTGCCCAAGTCATTATTTCATCACTTGTATACAAATTGCCCAAGCCATTTCTTGGTAATTTCCAGAATTTTGGGTACTACATAAATTTTTCATCCTGTGATTCACATTTTGGTACAGTTGTCATGCAAGATGTGAGTGTTCTAAAATTTGCCTCAACAACATTTCTGCCTGTATCATTAGCTGACTTAGAAAATGAGATTATTTTTTTTTTTTTTACTCCCTGATAAGTAGGATAAATGACTTAGGTGGTTTGTTTATGAAGGTGATTTGACTCCTTCATCTTCTTCTCTTGACTGTAAAACATATTAACTTCTTTGCATCACCTCTCATCTTTAATTTAACCTGTTTCTTCTCTATTAATTTTTCCTTTTGGCTGTCAAGAGTAAAATATGCACTCCCTCATTTCACTAACAAGAGGTGCCAAGGAAGAATAGTGTCAGAAAGCTATATTCTATTTATACTAGCTTCTCTTTCTTGCCTTTATCTGCCTTACTTCCCTCAGGAATGATGACTTCAGTATTTTTCCTCTACTTGCATCACTCGTCCTTAATCCCACGTACATCATTGTGACTCATGCTTTGTGACGTGACCAACCACCAGGCACGGCATTACTCTTTCTTTTAAACTCTTTATACTATATGAATGAAAGAACAAAAAACATTGGGTGCCATGATCTACCACTAAACAGGACATTGCTATTTCTCTTCCATTTTTTTTAAACCCTTGGACTGTCTTTTCATGCCATTAGAGAAAGCCCAAAAAACCCAACTATTGCCCAATCTTGTATTAGCCACCAACCTTAGAAAATAAGCTTCTTTATATCCTTTATATTCTCTACTTCCGTTTATTGGGCCAGTGCTCAGCAGGCTTTTTTGCTTTCATTTATTTTTGCCCTTGAGCTGCTGCCTTTACTGTAAAAAAATCACCTTTCTTATTTATCTAATTTTTCTCCTCCTTTCTTTTTATCTCCAGGACTTTCTCCTTAGACCATTAAAAAGAAAGCATAACAAAAACACTAACCACTCTTTAATCAGCCACTAACCTTTACTGTTCTTTTGACTAGTATAAAAAATAATTATGACCATCTTTATCTCACCTTTCTTATTTAGCTTTAACTTTTTCTTGCTTATTGTTTATTTTCAATCTCCAGGACTTTTTATACCATCACAAAAAGCACAAGAAACACCCATCACTAATGAACGTCTCAACCTTTAACCTTAATTAAACCAATACAAAAAAGGGTAGTTGAGGGTAATTTATAGTTAGCTTTTTTCTGTATCTTTTTATGCCCTAGAGCTGTCTTCTGTATGGTAAAAAAATAAATAAATGCACAAAAACAAATTGCAAACCCTTAATCGATCTTTAATCAACCACTAATGATAATCAATACATAAAGAGATGGATAATTTAAGTCAACGCCTCTCCCCCTGCCCCCTCCCTCATCCCGTCAGGACCCGCCGTGTGATGGGGACTTCTGCAGCTGCACCTACACCCTTGAGGTGGGCCTGGGCGAGACGGTGGAGATAGTGCTGATCGACGAGGGGGACTTTGTCAACTCCAGCCACCCCTTCCACCTCCACGGCCACAACTTCAACGTGATCGCCATGGAGCGCCTCGGAGAGTTAGTGTGGTTGTTCATTCTTTTCTAACTCCTTTTCTCTTTATCTACCTCCTCCTCATTTTCCTTTTTACCTGTTTTCTCATCCTTCTCTTATGTGTCTTCTTGAACCTCCTATTCTTTCCTCACCCAGTTCTTCCTTCTCGCCACTAAATCGTTTCTTTGTCTTTTCTCCTTTCCTACCTCCTCTATTTTATTCTACCTCCTTTTATTTATCTCCTACTCTTTTGCTACCCAGTTCTTCCTTCTCATCATTCATCCTTTTCTTTGTCCTCCACTCTTTTTCTTCCTCCAATTTTTCTTTCTCTGCTTCTTTTTATTAATCTTCTTGAACCTCGTAATCTTTTACTGAGTCTGCCTTCTTGCTTCTAAATTTTTTCTTCCCTCTCCTTTCTTTCTTTACCTTTGTTTTTTCTTTCTCAATTCTCTATCTCCTTTTTCTCCTCCTATTTCCTTACCCAGTCCTTCCTTCTTGGTATTCATTCTTCTTTTCTTCCTCCTTTGTCTCTTTCCTTCCTCTACCTACTCTTTTTTCTCCTCCTCCTTCTTTCTCTACATCCTCCTTTCATTATCTTCTTAAACCTGCTGCTCTTTCTCTAATACTACCCTTCTCATCACCCATGTCACATTTTTCTCCTAACAGCAAAACAACCCGAGCGGAGGTGATTGCGCTGGACGACAAGGGCGGCATCAAGCGTAGGCTTGACAACACCATCATGAAGGACACCATCAACATCCCCCACGGAGGCTACACGGTCATCAGGTTCACCGCAGACAACCCAGGTAGGTTCTCTTCTTAGTTCTTACCCTGCCCTCAGGAATCCCATTAGATTTCTCGTTTTTACCAGATTTAGTGAATGTAATCTTTTATTTCAGGGGTCAAGAGAAGAAGGGGGGTAAGAGACAAAGCCATTTTTTCAAGTTTCCACTAATAAGGCAGGCTATACATCCAAGGAGAAGCAAAATATAAATTGCAAGGGAAAAGCAACCCTCAGTACACCAAATAAAAGGTCGCCTTTTCTCTTGCAACTTGTTTTCTGTACTACCTTCAAAGTGTACCTTGCCTTTCTTATTGTAAACTATAAAATAATTGCTCCGCTCCTCATGCCCCTTCTCTGCTGGAGACCATTTTTTCTCTTTTCCTTTTATTCTCAATCTCTCACTCATTGTTTTCTTTGAAAGGCTGTATAAATGCCTCACTTTTTATTCTAGATATCTTGGTATAAATTACTGAAAAATATGAAATGTGGTTCTTCTATAGTCTTTTTGGCATCTGTCTTCGTGGTTCTTTTTTAAGGTGGTATAATTTTTTTCTCTTCTGATGCCTTTATGTGTGACCTCACCTGCTCTGGTCTGCCTGTCCTGTTGTTTCCTTAAACATATTTCTTTCAACCTTTTATGTGGCTCCATTGCCTTGCCTTTACAAACACCATACCTTTCCTTTTAAAACATCCTGTGTTCTTTGCACCTTCTCTTTTTAACTTATTCTGGCTTTTTTTTCTTCTATGAATGCTCTACAATTTCTTTAAGTTCTTCCTTCATGCCCAAACTCTCCTGACCTCTCCTTCCCTTTCTGCCCTTCCTTCCCCAACACTCCCTCTCCTGACCTCTCCTTCCCTTGGCAGGCTGGTGGGCCATGCACTGCCACCTGGTGGACCACGCAGAGATGGGCATGGTGGCTGTTCTGCATGTGGGAACCCAAAAACACATCCCACCCATTCCTGAAGGGTTCCCGAAATGTGGTAATTTCAAGCCTGACGTGTTTTCATAGTTAGTGTTGAGGTGGGGGAGGAGGATGCTGATGAGTGGTGGTGGTGAGTTATTTTCAGTGTTGTTGGCAGTGATGGTGATGATGGTGGTAATGAAGAGTATGTTGGTGGTGGTACTGGGTAGTGGGTGATTATGGTGGTGGTGGTGAGTAATTTTCATAATTGTTATCGGTGATGGTAACCGATGGTGGTAATGAATCATATAGTGGTGGTGGTATTGAGTAGTGGGTGATTATGGTGGTGGTAGTGAGTAGGTGGGGAGTGTGTTATTGATGCTAAGGGAGGGTGTAGGTTGTTGTCAGTGGAGATGGTGGTGGTAATGTAGTGTTAGGGAGTTGTAGAGGTGATGGGATTGGTGATGCTAGCCATGATTAAAGAGCTTTTGTCTGTACAGTAAGAAAAGGCAGCCCAAGGGGGTCCATATATAAAAAAATACCTGTAACATAATAAAAGAGTGAAGCTCCTGGTTGATTCTTGTATAAGTAGCTGGGTGAGCTCAGGGTGGTGGTGAGTTACTGATGACCAAGAAATGTTAATTACTCAGTTAATTTATTGACACTCCCTGAATAAATTAATGAAAGAAGGGACTGGCTGATTCACTTAATAAATGCATGAGAGAACGAAAGAGTGACTATCTGACTGACTAGTTAACTGAATGATGAATAAATGAGTGAATGAATGACGACAAATACATAATTGAAATAAAGGACTTGATTATAACCTAACTTGCTAACACACTGACCAACTAACAACCTCAAGCCTGTGATGGTCTCCTCACCTCAAGGGTCAACAGGTCTGGCTTCCCTCATCCTTCAGTCTGCCCCTCCCAGATGACTCAACACTTCTCATTGCTGACGTTCTTTTCACACACACACACCTTTGTATTCTCAGAGGCTTATCTGTAGCCTTCACATGTTGCAAGATGAAACATGATGAGAGTAACAATTCCACCTTGTATCTGTAGTCTTCACATATTGAAAGATGAGTCATGATAGTATTAATAATTCCATTTTAATCTACTGCTTATCTTTAAAGCATTTTCACTATTTGTTTGTTATAATAAACAAACATTTAGAGTGGGATTTGTATGATGTAAATTTAGATGCAGAGCTATAGCCTGCAATGACAGCTACTGATGTTATCTGTCAAGCTTCTTTCTTTGCCCTTCATCCGTATTTTCTATCAGCTGTCTTTGGCATCATTAAAGTTTCCTATTAGGTAGCAAATCAGAGGCTGAGTCAAAGTATCTACTGACAGTCTCATCTACTTTATTGTTGTATAGCATACACATACTGGTAGATTTCACAATCATGAGGGCATGAGGTAGTGACAAGGGTATACATTTGTAAAATATATATATGTATAAATAAATATCTTTGCAACATTATACAACACAAGAAGTTTAGTTGGGGGTTTACACTAAGCTGCACACTGCCTCTGTGCTCATTTGTCTCTGGCCCTTGAACCTGTGGTGGGTAAGAACCCATTACCCCACAGGCACAGAGCAAGTGTGACATCTGGGTTACTACAGGTTTTCCCAGGTACCAATTTATCAACCTGCCCAAAAGAGAGGAAAATAGCTGGGTGGGCAGAGTGCTGACTGCCCTGGCCAGGACTGAACCCAGGCCAGTGGATTCGTAGGCATGCTACTAACTACACCATGGAGCTGCAGGAAATATAAAGATCTTTGCTATCCAAGAGGCACAGTTAATACTCAAGATCGTGGAATCTTAGAATTTAAAAATATTTCCATCTGGAACATTGGCATCTTTGGCACTGTTGACCATGTCTTTTTCAAAGGACTTTGTCCCACACACAAGCACCAGAGTGGACTCTGGCGGGCCACTCTCCAGATCCTGCCGTACCTCAGCCTTGGTTATCCTCCTGGCCTCTGCCTCCTCCCTGTATCTTTTACCTCCTCTCACATCCTTCTCCTCACTCAGGTAGTGGCACATTGTGAAATTCCAGTTTTGGCAAAACTCGGCTAATTCCTCACGCAGTAGGATATCCGAAAAGGTCTTTGATGCATAATACAGTTTAAGGATGGTCTCGTCATCTTCGTTCTCCACGACTGCCTTTATTATCTGGTACATTGGAGCAATGCCCGTCCCAGCTGCCAACATCACTATACGTTTGTAGGTGTTCTCTCTGTACACAAAGTTGCCAAAAGGCCCTCGCCATGGAATACTATCTCCCACCTTCCACTCCTTTATCATTTGTGTGACTTTCCCATTGGGGTATATCTTGATGAGGATCTCAAAGATGCCTCTCTTGTGCACGTCTGTGATGGGTGTGTACTGCCGTGTGTACACTCTGCTGTTCTTAGTCTGTTTCACTATTAAGTGCTGGCCAACGTTCATTCCTAGGGACTGACTGTTTGGTATTTTGAAGGTGTAAAGCAAAGTACTGCTCATGATTTGGTCTATTTTGATTATTTCAAACTCAGTCCATTTGTGTGGTTGAATGGCAGCATCAGTCTGATCCTCTTGTGCCCCACTCTTTATGAGGTCACACTGTCTCCTCCAGGCCTTGAGGTCTTGCTCGTAGATGTCATGCACACAAGGACAGCAGCCACTCCCGCAGCAGTCGCTTGGCTGGGGTGCCTTGGGTTTGGGTGGCAGCAGGTCCTCTATGTCTGTGGCTGGCCTAGTCATCTTGCCCTAGTGTTGTTAGTGTAGGCTAGACACATGGGTCTTCAAGCACTAGTAATTAAACAGGTGAAAAGTCATGAAGGTACTCCTCAGCAGTTCTTTGATCAATTTTTTTAGTTTGCAATTAAGGATGTCATTATGATATAGGATGTAAAGTATTATTATATATAATCTAGGTTACAGCATACAGAGATCTGCAATAGTCTGAACACTGGCTTTCAAGTGACCCTTGACAGTGATACAGTGTAACAAAACTTTCTTTGTGGTCATTACCTGCAAACTGTAAGGATATTGTTCACTGTATGGTTTGGTAGTCTTGCACAATTAGGTGGAGAAAGGACTCCAAGAAGATTACACTTGAGGAGTCTTTCATCCTCTTGAGGCCTCATCACCCATAGCTGGCCACAAAGTTGGAGCACCAGCCACCCATCTCCCTCAGTGTTGGCACCACAGGCTGTGCTGTGCTGCCCCTGAAATGATACACAGACTTGTTAAAAAAATTGTCCAAACATTATCAGTGCGCTCAGTAAATGGCCTCACCCATCCTGAAATTATTAATGTCACTGAATGACTGAGGTTTTCCAACATGCTCTCCTTAATACGTATCTATTGGGATTAGGTACAGGTTTTATTTTTCGGAATGTAACCTTATTAAATAGAGTAGGGGTAAATTTGTAATTACCTTTGCCAGCTCAAAATACCACATAAGTCATCATATTATATTTAAAGGGTAAAAATACATATCCTTTAACTATAACATGAAGGTTCACATGGCTAGATACTAACCTAAACTATCCAAACCTATCTGGTGCACCGCAGGCTGCAGCCGCCACCCCCAGCAGTCTCCTACACATCAGCAACACTGGCATGGTTATGTTGGTTTGGTTAGCTTAGTTTCTTATCATGTGTGCCTGCCTATCATGGTAAAAGGGCATGCATTTTTGCCCTTAATCCAAATGAAGGCATATATAATATTCTTAAGTGGTGTAGCAAAACTACACATTTACCAAAGTAACCTGAAGCCACCAATTATAGCAACTTAATTCCACCTTCACTTTTGGCTCTGTGGGTCACCTCGCGATCAAAAAGTTGAGTTCAGTCTAAAACTCAGGGACAGGCCCGACAGGGCAGCTTCTAGGCGAGAGGCGGCGATATCATGTGACCCTTACTGATAGGGTTTTGGCTTAGAAGTTTTACCCAGCTGTTTACATGACTGTTATCAACAAAACGACAGCGAAACAAAATGATGCTGACAGCGTTACTCTTCCACCAGTTTCAACCTTCTACTCGTTACATACTGCTATTTATATGTTCATGACTATTAGGCTGACCCCGTGCCATATGTATTTAAGGTATGACAAGCAAACATTACCCGTCTCCGTGTTCCCGTTGTTTACCTGTGTTGGGTGCCGAGCCAAAGCCACAAAGTGGACGGCAGTCTCTGGCACACAGCGGGCCACAACAACAGTGCCTCCCTGCCAAGACCAAGGGTAGTGTGATAACGTGTAATATCTGACTGGAAGTTTACTTTTACTTCGGCATCGGCTGGTATCCCTTTACTACTAGGGTCCGTATTACAAGTCAAACCCGAGAAGTTTCGGGTTCCTACAATGGTCGGTTTAGGGGACGTATAACAAGTCCAATCTGAGAAGTGGGTCCCTACATATCGAGTTAATTCATCCCGAACTCTGTAGGGACCCTAAACTTCTCGGATTGGACTTGTAATACGGCCCTAGATGCTATAAACGATTAACTCCTGCTAGTAATACTTTTATTGATAAATTTACATCCCTTTAAGACCTGTACAAATCACTGCCCCTGCCAAAAATATCTTGAGGCACCGCGCCTTTCCCTAAAAATCATATATATATATATAATATAAAAAATGTTTTAAACTTCCTATCACTATTATTTATATACAATGGATGATCAAGCTATAGAGGGTTAGTGTAAGGAAACAAATACATAAGTCATTAGACGATGACAAAAAAAAAAAAAACTTAAAATCTCACCTTTATCACTGTTTACTTGGATATAAGCCTGAGTGTGTGCAACCTCCAGTTTCCAAAATCGAATAAAAAACTCATTACAATGGATAAGCTAGCTTAACGAACAAATAAACAAAAGGATGAGACATGTATGTGTATAGACCTAACTTACTGAGATGCAGTATCATGCAATACCAGTCTTGAGGATAAAAGTCAGACAGATAAGTAGGTAACTAATATAGATAGTTCAATAAATAAATATCAGTAAGAGTGACCTCTCCCTACTATGCCTGGGCCATCACCACGCCTAGAAGACGCTGGGGGACGTGCTGTTGTATTCCTCGATTAGTTGGGCGAGATCATCTGTGTCTTGGAGCAGCATCAGGTCTGGCATTGAGGGCGGCGACATGGCTGTGGGCTGAGGCGTAGGCGACGTCGGCTGTAGGTTTTGGAGGTGTTCACCGGAGTCGTCGTCATCGTCCCACAATTTGAGGGAGAACTCATCTCCCAGGCCATGTTCATTCGTCCAGGGGGAACAGGCCCCACTGGTTCCTACCCCCACCCCCTCGTTCTTCACTCCATCGTTGATACATTCTGTGGCCGATGGTGCGAGCCGCCCCGCCTCGCAGGAGCTGCAGGGCGTGGGCTGGTGCCTCCTGCTGGGTGTGAGGGCGTCGAGGGCGGCTGTGGTCCACCTTAGGCCCTGGTAGGCCCGCTTCACTGTCTCGAAGTTGAGACGCGAGATGGCCACGCCCTCCCGCTGGGTCAGGTGGCTGCTCAGGTGGGCGGCAGGCTGCGGCGTGACGCCCCGTGCCCTGCACAGCCGGCGGTATGCCGCGTGCAGCTCCCCGACAGGCACCGCGTCCTCAGCTGATCCCGTGCGCTCCACGTTTTCACGCAAGAAAGCGTCCAACAGATCGAGGTCGTCCTCGCGGGGAGGTCGCGAGACCCCGGGGTAGAGGAAGTCCATGCTCTCCGACAGACAGTCGTAGCTACTGGAGGTTGAGGAAGGAGGGGCGGGGCTTACTGGTGTCAGGGTTGGAGGAGAAGGCGGGCCCTTCTTAGGGGCCCTCGGCAGCGATTCGTTCAGGCAGAGTCCCACGTAAGCGTACTCCTGCCGCCTGCCGTTGCAGCCACCCAGCCGCCTGGAGGCCCGTACCTGCAGGCCGCCCAAGTAACGACCCACGTTCACCACAGAGGCGACGGGGTGGAGCGTTGTGGCACAGAACATGCAGTAGGCGTGGTACAGGTCTCTGCACCGGACTACGTCCGTGCGACGGTGCGTTATTGTGCACTGTCGCTGAAGGAACTCCCGCAAGCCCTCCATGCCCACGAAACGGTTTTTACGGCGGCGGCGGTCCTGCTGCCCGGTTACTCTGCGGCCCATGGCGAGGTCCTGAGGCGAGGAGAAAAGTTTGCGTCGATGATTCCTGTTTACTACTCTCGTCTTTGTGGAATAACACCACACTACTTATATCATATCACCATTGTTTTGGCAAATAACACTTACCTTCCCGTCAAGAAGCTCCAATGAAGAGGCGATCACTAAGGAGTCTTGAGCGTCGTGATCACCTACTTCGATAACACAGGAACAACATTCGAGTTATAATTTTCATCCTCATTAAAAAAAAAATCTCTCCTATCATTGTTATCATTATTAAATTTCTTTTGAATACTTCTTTTATAATTCATTATCATTTCCACACTTATGCACACACGATAAATATTTCTTAGGCGTTTGTTGATTATATACATCATAAACAGCTGACGGCCGCCGCGGCGTCACTGTGCCCAGAGTCTCCTTGGCTGTGTGTGCCCCGCCTCGCCCCACGCCCAGGGCCTCCCTGTGCCACGCCCCACAGTCGACTTGTGAATTTTGTGAGACGCAGGATATGGCTGATATATACCTCAAGGGGAAAGTGCGCGGGCCAAGATGCTTGCCACGGCTGAGGAGGTGAGCAGCAGTTACCCCAGGGCAGCATGCCGCCAAGGCTGGGGGACGGACGCCAACAAGCAGCTAACGTGGCAGCAGTGACGGCAAGGCTAAGGGTAAGGCTGATAATAACAACAGCCTTACTCAAGGATCTGCCACTTGACTCGAATTTGAACTGAATAATTGAATGGAAGGCAGATGCAGACAATTGGCAGATGAACGATGATTCGCGTGCATAACACTTTTTTTTTTTTTCCGAAGAATACTTGGTTTAGTGTGTACAGCTTTGCGTTTCATGAAAGAATTTGTTTTTCACACTCACATACCTGTATTTCAAGTTAAAAAGTATCAAATATGAGTGATTCCATGTAAATCTGATAGTCTGTCAAAGTTAACACCCACTACGTAGCTGTTGTTATACTACCGTCGATATCACCCTGACATAACGAGCTACTTCTCTAGGTCCCAAATGTGACGGGGTCAGTTGTTTTCTCGGTTAATAACGATGCTAATGCGTTTTCGATCCGGGCCTTGTTCCTGCTGGTGCATGGATCCTCGTCCTCCTCACCAAACAGTCGAAAACAGTAGGTGTTCTTTGCTTCACAAGCTGTAGGTGTCTTGACACTTATCTGATTCGTATTGAAGGGCCGTAATTTTTTGGGTGGCTAGGGTGGCTATAGCTCTGTAATGTTTTCTATATTGGCCTCAAAATGCCCCTGAAACGGCTTATTTAGAAAAAAATTCCCCCACCTGCGCATGGTTTCTCGATTTCCCCCCCCTCCCCCCCCCTCATGAACTTATGACGCCCTCTAGGCTCCTCAAAAATCTGCCAAAATTACAGGCTTGTTTTGAGAGGTCCATCGGCATAAAGTATATACGGAAACGAGATTTTAACATTCCGAATGCCTGTTCAATTCTGACTCGTGTTCTGGATTCGGCTAAGGTTCGAACTTCTTGTTTTGAAGGGCTTTATTTGTTGTTTTTGTTGTTTGTGGTAATTCCAACTGCGCTGTGTAGATGTGGTGTAACTGCGAAATGAGCCTATGCGTCATTTGTGTGGGCTTTGTGGAGGAGGGAGAGCCACGCGAGTCCATCCACGAGTTGTAATATATATTAATAATGTATCGGATGTCGGATTTCAGAGATCCGCGGATGCGGATGTGTTGTTATGCGGATGTCATATGTACATATTTTGCGGATGCGGAAGCGGATGCGGATATTAGTTTCTACCAAACTGCGGATGCGGATATCAAATTATGACATCCTCACTTATGCGGATGCGGATGTGTTCATGATTTTGGTAATTCACTATATAGGACCAATTATTGACAGATGACAGCTGCTTTTGTTGCACAATACTGCATTTTATAATTTTAAAGTTTTATTCTCTCTCTCTCTCTCTCTCTCTCTCTCTCTCTCTCTCTCTCTCTCTCTCTCTCTCTCTCTCTCTCTCTCTCTCTCTCCTTGCCCGCCAGGCTGCTTCCCTTCATACTTACGCAATATTACATATAGTACATACAGTACTATTACACAGTACATACATACATACTTTTACAAATTTACATGAAACATACATACTACATACCGTAGACACTATGTAAAATTATCTCCCTCCTTCTGCCTTTCCGAAAAACTCTTGACACACTAGGCTGCGTAAATTTGAAAGGAAATGAATACAAGGTGTAATTTTAGTAGATAATTAAGTAAACTTGCATTAATTAATTTTCTCCAACTCTGCAAGCTCTGTATTTTGTAGTCTGCACTGTGCACTCTGAGTCTGTGACTCTGTAATGTATAAAATATATTATCCGGCACATCCTGTTTGTGTGTGCTGCGGATGCGGATGCGGATGTGGATATTTATTTCATCACATGCGGATGCGGATGCTTATGCAGATGTTTAATTTATCAGAACTGCGGATGCGGAAGCGGATGCGGATGTTCCGAGGATGCGGATGCGGATGCGGACATTCGATACGTGACATATACTATATATATATATATATATATATATATATATATATATATATATATATATATATATATATATATATATATATATACGTATATATATATTAGAAAATAAAGTAACAAACATGAAACAGTAGCATGATCCTTTCTCTTGTTAGACGCTGATAGAAAAGAATAAATATATAGCATGATTTAATCGCGTTAAAGGAAATTTTTAAGTGCATTCTGAGGCAAGAAGATAGAAAAAAATAGAGCAAGTTGGCTTTACACTGTAGGCTAATCACTATTATAGTGTGTGTGTGTGTGTGTGTGTGTGTGTGTGTGTGTGTGTGTGTGTGTGTGTGTGTGTGTGTGTGACAAGTTTCTACCGTTTCATCTTCGATATCAGTTTTCATTTCCTACTTGTATTTATATCTTGTTATTGTTTTTTTGTTCTTGTTCTTGTTCTGCTTGTTCTTATTCTTGTTCTTGTCGTTGTCGTTGTTGTTATTTTTGTTGTTCTTCCATGTGGAGTTATAACGGGATAGAGGGAAAAAAACCATCATCCACATCGGGTTGAGTTCGGGGTAGGAGGAAGCATATTTTCTCTCATGAGGCCACGGTGGTGGGGGGACTTGCGTTTTATGTCAATTTCCCCCGAGAGCCGCCTGACATTGCATGGCTCCCACTGATCAGAATAATTAATCAGAGGACAATCAGTGCATGGCCATGAGAAAGGCGGTGTGACTCCAAAAAAAAAAAAAGCATTAATTGACGAGAAGAAAAGACGCGCAGTAGTAATAGTAGTAGTAGTAGTAGTTTTAGTAGTAGTAATAGTAGTAGTAGTAGTAGTTGTTGTATTAGTATTAGTAGAGTATTCAATTTCTTTCTGTTTAAACGTGAGTGCTGTAGTTTTCACTCAAAAAAAATACTCCTCTATATTATTTTCTAATCGGTAGCTAATAATAAACAAAAATATAAATGAAAAAAAGTCAAGTAACTCGATATCTGCTTGATACATTTCCTTATTTATCTTTACCTTTTCTGGTCTCATGGCAACGGCTTAGCGACAGGTTCATCTTGCGAGGTCACGGAGGAGGAGAAAGAGGGGGCCGAGAGAGGGGTAGGGGGATGGAGGAGGGGTACGAGGAGTAGGAGGAGGCGGGAACAGTTGGCTGCCCCCATTAGCATCACGAGTCGGTTCATTATTACAGTCATAATTAGAAGCCAATACCGACTATATTTTCACAACCGCTGACACGCTTGTTACTGCAGTGTCGCACCGTGGTGAGGAGAAGGAGGAGGAGGAGGAGGAGGAAGACGACACTGCCAAACGTATGATAACTTCGCGCTACCAGATATACGATACAAGGCTTCCCGCAGACCATCTTCCGAATGAAAAATATCAAAGCTGGTTTCCTTGGCGTCCCCCCCGTCGGTTAGTTTTCCTTTAAGACTGATAAAGTATTCCCTGGCGTAGAGAAAGGCGGCATCAAACGTGGGGCGTGCGAGGGAAGAAGCGAGCAGGCCAACCACCCCGCCAGCCACCTCCTTCCCCGAGTCTGTATGATGTTAACGCTCATTAGAAAATTGTCTCCTCACACTCGAATGCTCCTGTATGGCTGCGTTCGATTGTGATTAAGAGGGTGGAACGTGTTTTTCCCTCCCCCTCTCCGGCTCTCTCTCGCTCTCCTCTGTCTCTGTCTCACTCCCTCACTTTTTCTCTCTCTCTGGCGCTCGCTCAACGGAATGGATATTGTGGAGGTCTCATATCAATGGCGCCTTTTGTCTCCGTTGCCTCGCCCTCCTTAGTATGGATTAATGGGTTTGTTTTTGTTTCTCCCGTTTGTTGTTGTTGTTAAAGCAAGCTGCCCGCCCTGCCCTGCCATGCCTCCCCACCCCAGCCCCCCTTTCTAATTTATGTTTTCGTCCCTGCCATCTGCCGCTAGTTCAAGGGGGTCCAGGGGTCGCGTGCGTAAAATAGAGTGTAATAAAAAGAGGATTTGACCATCATGTTGCGATTGAGAGAAAACAAAGTGGGAGGGAGGCGAAGGTGAAGGTGATGAAGGGGGTAAAATGAATGAGGGTGATGTGTTTGTTTGTTTGTTTGTTTGTTTGTTTGTATGTGTGTGTGTTTTCTTTTTTTATTTATTCGTTTGTTTTGCATCTCTTGTATTTGTTATTTGTTATTAGTGTGCAGTGATTATATATATTTAATTTTTCTGTAGTTTATAAATGACAGCTCGGAGCATTATCAAGTGGTGGTTTTGTGTTTATATTGTGTATTCATTGCTATCTTCTGCCTCTCTCTCTCTCTCTCTCTCTCTCTCTCTCTCTCTCTCTCTCTCTCTCTCTCTCTCTCTCTCTCTCTTTCCCACAACAAACCTCCACTTGGTTTTGATTACGTCATTGTGTTGTTTTGTTTTTCCCTTTACTTTCCACTTCAGTTGAGCTTATGGTGTCGCTTTTCCCTCCCTTTCTCTCTCCCTTCATCTCTCCCTCCCTTTCTGCCTTTCTCTCTTTCCTCTTGATTGCACATTACTTGTTGTGTTACTTTTCATCTTGTGTCGGAGTTGCTTGAGTTGTTTTTTACTCCTTTCCTTTGTGTTGGTCCGCAATTTTAGGGTAGATGAATGTTTTGTGTTTGTGTGGCTGGGTTTGTTTGTTTGTTTTTCCTCCCCTACAAGTTTGTCTGTTGTTTTTAACTTTTATTTGTCTGCGTGTCATTGCCTTGTTTCTCAGTTTGTATTCTGTATCTGTTTACGTTCTCTGTTGGAATCGAAATGTTTATCCAAATCCACAGTTACCAGTTATATTACAAGAAAAGATGGCCCCCTATAAAACACTTGCCTGTACCAAGACGGGCTCGGGCCGACCACCAGGCCCCACAAAAAAGCCTACCGGTACTACAGGCTTCGACGTAAAACAAAACAAAACAAAAATACAGTAACCAAACTACAGTCACTAGTTTACAGTTACCAATACCCACTTCTAGGTATAAGCGACTCAACTACTTATTTCTTCTTCCTCGACTGTAGTAACTCATTCTCTGTTATTCAATTCCTTCTGACTCACCTTTAGCGACTCTCAACTCTCCTCGGTGACTCAGGATTCCGATAAGCGACACAACTGACTCTTTCCTCGTATCTAGTGACTCATTTCCTGCTATTCTATTCCTTCTGACTTACATGTAGCGACTCTCAACTCTCCGCAGTGACTCAGAAATCCGTCGAGTCAGTCCTGGTGACTCGCCGGGGACTCTGCTGCTCTAATTCCCGTCTTTCTAAAGGTGGACTGACTTGTGTTGACTTTCGGGGGAGTTGCGGAGTTGACTGTGTGTGTTGGCGGGGGAGTGGGGGAGGAGAGAGAACTGGGAGGGAGAGGGAGTTCGGTGGATAAAGAGGAGTGGGAAGGAAGATGGAAGAGGGAGAGAGTTGAGGAGGAGAGGGGGATATGTAAGAGAGAGATGGAGGAAGCGAAAGAAGGAAGAGGAGAAGGGAGGGGGATGATTGAGGATAGAAGAAAAGGAAGGAAGGGAGGAGGAAGAGGGAGATAAGGAAGGAGGCTGCATGGAGGAGGAGAGATGACGATGGGGTGATACATGAGAGAGTGATGGAGGAAAAGAAAGGAGGAGGACGAGGACAGTATGAAGATTGGTGATAGAATATAAGGAGGGAGACACGTAAAAGAAAGTTGGAAAAAGCGGAAGGAGGAAGAGGAAGGGGAATGATGTTTGAGGATAAAAGATAATGGGGGGGATACGTAAGCGAGATGGAGGAAACGAAAGGAGGAGGAAAGAGTGATGAAAACTGAAGATACATTGAAGATAAAGACAAAAGAGAGGGAAGGGGAAGAGAAGGAGATACATATGTTGGGAGAAAGCAATAAGAGGAAAGAGAGAAGGTTTAAAAGTGAGAAAGGAGTAAAAGGAACAGGTAAAAGTTAAGGGAAGAAGAGAGAGAGAGAGAGAGAGAGAGAGAGAGAGAGAGAGAGAGAGAGAGAGAGAGAGAGAGAGAGAGAGAGAGAGAGAGAGAGATTAACATAAATTTACATAGTTATCCAAACCACTAAGACCCTTTGATCCAGACTAAGTGAAATTATATCAAATTAAATGGCCACCAAGACATTGCATTTCTGCTGTTGCGAATATGAGAGAGAGAGAGAGAGAGAGAGAGAGAGAGAGAGAGAGAGAGAGAGAGAGAGAGAGAGAGAGAGAGAGAGAGAGAGAGAGAGAGAGAGAGAGAGTCCCGATGTAGATAGATAAACAAGGAGACTAATAATTTTCCTCTATGGCTACCCTTTTTTAGTATATTCTTCCCTTCCTCCTTCAGGCAGTGACGGCAAGAGGGCGGCAGACACTGGATCGAGGGGAAGGCACACACGCCACCACCACCACCACCACCACCACATCCTCTTCACATGGAAAGGTAAATACATCAAAAGGATCTTAGGTAGGTATTATTAGACACTTTGGCTTCTCACATCAACTATTTCTAAAGGTCAAAGAGGAAATCAATCGGGTTCTAATGAGTGGGTCTTTAGGTTCTCGGTACAGAAGAAGGGTCAGACTACCACCAGGGTCATAAAACTACTTCTGGAAATCCCCCAAACTCCTAGGAAAGCCTTGTCAAATAGGTGAACTTTGGAGACGAAATGTTTAGTAATACGGCCTTTTAAAAGTCATGTTTCTGAAACCTGTCCTTCTGAAACTGACCTCTTCTGATCTCATTCTTTTTTTCTTTTTGGGTAACAGCGCCTAGCGGGCTTTTTTTGTTGTTACCCTTGAGCTACTACCTTTGGTTTAATAAGAAAAAAACTTGACATGCTGAAGAAGATATCTACAATATTACCACAAGAAAAAAAAATCTACCAATAGAAACATTAGGAAAGCGATCATGTACTAAGAACCGCATTTGAAGAACTTTTTATAAAGTTGTGCGGCCATAGGGAATGAACTATTGAGGTAGCAGTAGAGAGGAAAGGAAGATAGATATGATGGAGGGGAATATGAAGGAGTAAAGGACTTCTGGAAGGGTTTATGGGGTTAGAGGTGACATGGGGTGGGAGAGAAGATAGCATGGAGGCAGCAAGAGTAAGGAGAGATAAGCAGTGATAGGAGGTGAAAGTAGAGGAGTTGTAGAGTGAAGGGTTATAGAAAGGGGCAAGGGAAGCAGAGATGTTAGTGATGCGAGGTAACCAGCAGGGAGGTAGCGAGAGAAAGGGGAGAGGAACAGAGGAATAGGAGGGGAAAGAGGAGAGAAGGTAGAGTGATGGTGAGGTGGGTCAGGAGAAGAAGAGGAAGAGATGGCAAGGAGGGGCAAGGGAAGAAAAGAGCAGAAGAGATGGTAGGGGAACAGGGGAGGATGAGGGGATACTAAAGAAAATAGAAGGGGGTGAGAAACAAACTGCAGGGGAGGTGTGGAGAAGTGGGAGGGTGTGTAGTGGGATGGGTGTAGGGTGTGTGAAGGGGTTGGGGGTAGCAATGGAAGAAGAGGAGGTAGGGAGGAGAACAGGGGAAGAGAAAGTACTAAAAAAAAAGGAAAGAGGGTGAAAAGAACCAAACTGCAGGGGAAGAGAAGTGGAAGGGTTTAGGGTGTGTGAAGGGGTTAGGAGTGGAGGGGATAAAGGGAGTGAGAGTAAACATAAGGGAAGTGGAAGGGTGTGGGGAGGTGATGGGGTGCATGAAGGGGTTAAGGGGGCATGGGTCGGCAGGGGCGGCAGGGTTTGTGGCGGCAGGGAAGGTGTTGCTGTGCTTTTCACTCAGTCCCTTTCCATTAGCTGCCACAAACGGTCCAATTTGGCGGTGAGAAGAGGGACACAAAGCCTGCGGTGCTACGCTTCCCAAGGGACGAGGGGAGGAGGAGGAGGAGGAGGAGGAGGAGGAGGAAGAGGAGGAGGAGGAGGAGGAGGAGGTAAATATGGGGTGCAGGGAAGAGGAAGATAAGAAGTGGTGCGATTCGTATCCATCTTCTCGCCGTAAAGGAGGAGGAGGAGGAGGAGGAGGAGGAGTATATAGAAGTGAGGTAAGGAAGAGGAGAACGAAAATGTTAGAGAAATGGAAAATAGAAAAAAAAAGAAAAGTTAAGAAAGAGTAAGAAATCAAGAATAATGAAAAAAAGAATAATGATAATGACAACAAAAACAAAAAAGGAGGAGGAGAAAGAGGAGATAAGAGAGAAGAAGGAGAATATAGGAAAGGAGAGAAAAGTCACACACATAGAAAGTACGTACTAAAGAAGGGAGAGGAGTAAGTGAAAAGAGGCAGCGCGTGACCGTAGACTTTTTCGCCACTCCAGACTTCGATATTCTATTCTTCGCTCCTTCAAATCATTCTATACCAACGAAACCTTACTCCACGTCTCATCTAGATTATTACGTTTCTCTAGAACACAATCCTTCTCCTACATACATTCCTACCAATCGTATTCTATGTATGTTTTGAGTATTCATTGATGTTTGATTTTGATGTTTATTTTTTCCGATATATTTTTTTCATATATTTTCCGTTTATATTGTTATTTGTTATGGTTTTCGTTTTCTAGGGTTTGAGAGAGAGAGAGAGAGAGAGAGAGAGAGAGAGAGAGAGAGAGAGAGAGAGAGAGAGAGAGAGAGAGAGAGAGAGAGAGAGACTAATGACGATGCTATTGATAAGTTATTTTGTCTTTATTTACCTTCAATGTCACTCTCATCACCACCAGCACCACCACCACCACCACCAACTCCTCCATTAAGAGTGATAAACAACCCGGGGCAGACAAGTAACACACACACACACTCACACACACACACACACACACACACACACACACACACACACACACACACACACACACACACACACACACACTTCAGGCCGTGTCGTGGATGCCTGTGCAGTCAGCTGTGGTGGTTTGGCAGGTCCGTGAGTGGCTCTTGAAAGCTTAAGGGCCCCATCCCCCTCACCTCTCACCTCTCGCCTCTCCCTTCAATCGCTTCCCCCTTCTCCCTCTCATCCTCAGCCTCCACCTCCTCCTCTCCCTCTTCCTCTTTCCCTCTTCATCCATTATCCAAACTCCCTCCTGCATCTCTGTGTGTTTCTCTTCACCTCATCTCTCCTTTTCTGCCTCTTCTCATCCTCATCTTCCTTCTCCTCCCCTTCCTCCTTATTTCCTCCTCTTCCATTATCCAAACTTTCTTCTGCATCTGTTTCTCTCTCCTCTTCTCTCTTCCTCTCTTTTTTCTAATTCTATCTCCTCTTCTTTCCTTTTGTTTTCTTCTCTTCTCTTGTTCATCTTTCCCTTTCTCATTCTCTTTCTCACCCTCTCTGTGTGTATGTTTCTTTGTTTTCTTTCTTTGTTTGTGTTGCGTTTGTTTGTGTCTTCTCTCTCTCTAACGTTTTTTGACCTCTTTCTGCCTAACTCATTCCTTTTTCCTCCCCGCCTCCACGCCTCACTTCTTTACTCATTCCTCACCCACTCCACTGCTCTCCTCAAATCATTTCTCCACCTCGGCAGCACTCCACTCTTGTTCATTCCACCCAATCCACTTTTTTTTAACTCGTCATTTTACTCAATTCCTCCTTCATTACTCTTGCCCAGTCCTTTATCATTCCACTGTGTTATGTTTTCTTATCACTATCTTCTACTTCTTCTTCCCCCCCTTTCCCTCGTCCTCTTACCTACTCTATCAACTACATTCTCCTCCTCCTCCTCCTCCTCTTCCATCTCTTCTTCATCTTTCTTGCGTTCTTCTAACCCTTCCCTTCACCTCTTTTTCTTCTTTCTTGTGTCCTCCTAACCCTTTTCCCTCCTCCTCTTCATCTTTCTTTCGTCTTCCTAACTCTCTTCCTTCCTCCTCTTCTTCACTTTCTTGCGTTCTGCTAACCTTCTTCCCTGTCCGCTATCCACCACCCTCTCCTCCTCCTCTTCCACTTCCTCCTCTTTCTCGCGTCCTGTTAACCCTCTTCCCTGACCGCTATCCACCACCCTCTCCTCCTCCTCCTCTTCCTCGCGTCCTGCTAACCCTCTTCCCTGCCTGTATACCGCGCGCTTCAGGTGAATTTAATCCCTTGTTGACCCGCCTCGGTTTCTCTCGGTGGACACAGTGGCCGCAGTAAAACACCGGCACCCTCGTCCTGTTTCCTCTGCAGTTTCAGCCAGACCCCAGCTCAATTTTCAGCCGACCAGATTTCAATTTGTAATCCAAGCAAATTCTCTGTTTACTCTCTGTTATGGAATATCAAACAGAGCAAACAGAGGTCCGCTTCTGAGGCGAGCAGGGATGGCGCTCTTTTTAGGTGTGTTTGCCCTTGCGCCCGGCCTCACGCGGGTTCCACAAGGCTTCGTCCGGGTTTCCAGAAGAGATCACGGCGCGGGCGAGGGGCGACGAGGACCCGCGCCGGCCCTGAGTGAACGCCCTCAAGTGAACGGAGGAGGATCGGGGCGAATCTGCCGTCGGTCTGTGCGTCGACGTTAATTGGTCCCACACGGAGCGGGGCCGCCAGCGGGCTAAGCAAACCCACGTCCGCTTCCCCGCCGCGCCGCACCGCACTTACTCCACCTTAACAGCGTTGCCAACCCATTGTTACGCCCGCCCGCGGACCCTCGGGCAAAAAAGTAGCCCAAAAACAGCCCAATAAGAAAAAACTGAACGATTTCACCGATACTACTGACGATGAGATGTATAATGCTATATATATATTTCACAACACACGACTTCATTTATCTTCTATGGGCCCGGAGGCATAAAAGTAGCCCCAAAACAGCCCATTATGAAAACTTAAGTTATGATCTTGATACATTACACTAAATTACCTGTAGAATGAACGAAGAAACGTGTGATAGATATAATCTCCAACACACGACTTCTACATATCTCCCGCGGACTTGCATGTATAGAAAAGTATCCCAACAAACAGCCCCATATCTAAAACAAACAGTGCGATCTTAATATATTACACTAAATCACTTATAAAACTAACGAATAAATGTATGATGTATATAACCCATAACCCACGAGTCCCACACATCTCCCGCGGCACCTTTCCAGAACTAGCCCAATCACACAGAGGGGGGAGGGGAGGGCAGCGACCTTGGCAACGCTGTCCTCCACGCCACTTCGCTGGGCTCCTCTGATCCACGCACTCGCCTCCTTATTGTCTCATTTTCCAGATGCTCGTCAAACAAGACTGGTGGGGCGGGGCTGGCGGGGCGGGGCGATTTGGGGCGGGGGGGATGAGGTGGAGTGTAGCGAGGTGGAGTGTGGTGTGGTGTGGCGTGGGTGAGGTGAAGTTGGATGAGGTGAAGTGGAGTGAGACGGGACGAGGTGGGATGTGGTGCGGGAATGAAGGAACGGGTGAATGGGGAAGGACAGGGATGAGGCACTATAGAGCAGGGAGGTGGGGACTTTTACACACCCCGCCGCACCCCACCACTCCAAACGGAAGACACAAGAAGGCACAGTAAAAGGTGCGGAATTCCTGAGAAGGTGGTAGGGAATTGGGGAAGAAGGGGGGGGGGGGGGCAGATGGCAGGTGGGGTGAGGAGGAGAATGAGCAGGAGTTTGATATGTTAAGGGGGTAGGTTAGATGGGTTGAAGAGAAAGAGCAGGTGGTTATATGTTAAAGGGGAAAGTTAGGTGGGGTATATGGGTGAAAGAGCGGGTTTTTAGGTGGTAAGAAAGGTGGTTAGGTGAGGGTGCTGTAGGGATGAGAGAAAGGGGGTTAAGTGTTAAGGCGGGGAGGGGGGTTAGGCGGGGTGAAAGGGTGAAAGAGTGGGAGTATGGGTAATAAGGAGGGATGAGGCGGAGTGTATGGCCGAGAGTTGGTTATGGCGGTAGTGGGGTGACGGAGTGAAGTGATTAAAGTAGATTGACTAAGCCGC
This sequence comes from Eriocheir sinensis, assembly GCF_024679095.1. Taxonomy (NCBI): domain Eukaryota; kingdom Metazoa; phylum Arthropoda; class Malacostraca; order Decapoda; family Varunidae; genus Eriocheir; species Eriocheir sinensis. The sequence continues at coordinate 11,241,858 of NC_066552.1, forward strand.
GGGATTACAGGGGCTCGGGGTGGTTGGGGTTAAGTTGAGGATTGAAAAATAGGTACAGGGGTGGTAGGGCAGGATGGGGACATTTGGTAGGGCGGAGTGACGGGGTATAGGAAAGGCGGGGAGGCAGGGCAGGGTTTGGGGGTATAGAAGGGCGGGCACGGGCTGGCTGGCTCTGGCTTTCCTGTTCCAAGCCAAGATGAACAACCAGGGGACTTTTAACCTCCTCAAGTCCCCTCACCGCCGCCGCTGCCGAGGACTGTTTGTTGTTTCTGTGATGGCCGCGCGGGAGAGGAGGAGGAGGAGAAGGAGGAGGAGGAGGTGGACTCAGAGGAGGAGGAGGAGGTGGAGAAGGAGGACTAGGAGAAGAAGGAGGTGGAGTAGAGAGGGTGGAGAGGAGGAGGAGGAGATGGAGTAGAGAGGGGTAAGGAGGAGGAGGAGGAGGACCAAGGAAAACAGGAGGAGGTGAACTTAAGAGGAGGAGAACGAGGAGGAGGCGGGGGTAGAGAGGGGCAAAGAGGAGGTGGAGGGGGGAGGAAGGAAGGAAGGCTGAAGTCCCGGGCTGAATAAGGCTGAGCCCGACGCCCGCCGCCGCGCCGGGCCCGAGGCGACACTCCGGCCTGAAAGACGCTGCACAAGGAATGGAAAATGTTTTGCTTGTTATGAAAAAGGCAGAGGCGAGGCCATTCACGGAGGCACTTGAGCCGCGACGGTTTGTTGCCGGCGCGTTCCTGCCCGCCCCTCCCGACAGCTGGTGAAGGGGGTAGGGGGTAGGAGGAGGAGGAGGGGGGGTGAAGGGGAAGAGATGGGGAGTAGATATGAGGGAGAGTGGTGTATTAGTGTGGGAAGGGGGCATGGGGGAGGGAAATGGTGTAGGTGTGAAGGGGGAGGGGTGTGCTAAGGTGGGAAGAGGGGGAGAGAAGGGGTGTCAGTATGAGTGGGGGAAGGTTGCATATGTGTGGGGATGGGGGGGAGGGGAGGAAAGGATGTAGGTATGAAGGGGGAGAGGGAGGAAGGAAAGGGGTGGAAGAGTGCTTCTGTATGCGGGGGGGTTGATGGGAAAGTGTGTGTGTGTGTACGTGTGTGTGTGTGTGTGTGTGTGTGTGTGTGTGTGTGTGTGTGTGCGTAAGGAAGGTTGCACCCACACAAGGATACTCGACGCGGATTGGCCGGCGAGGAGAGTCCTGGGAGGCGCCAATGTTGCTTTTGTGCGCTCAAGGATCCTGCCGCCCCCCCCCCTCCCCCCTCCCCCCTCGTCCCCCCTCCCCTCCACCCTTTCCTCATCCTCACCCCTTCATTTCCTTGCTCTCTCACTCCTTTTCCTTCACCACTCTTCTTTTACCTCCCCATCTTCCCCCTCTCCCCGCCTCCCCTCCCCCTTATCCCACTTCCTCCCCTCCTCTCCACCCTTATACCTCATCCTCACCCTTTCACCTCCTTGCTCTCTCCTTTTCCTTCACCTCCCTTCGCTCACCTCCCCATCTCTACCCATCCTTCATCCCCTTCTTCCTCCCCTTCCCATCCCCCTCTTCATCCTTTCCCCCGATCCTCCCCCTCTTCCCCCCTTCACACCATCCTGATTTCCTTCTTCATCTCCCTTCCTTCATCACACTCTCTTTTCCTCTCCCTCACCCCTCCTCTTCCTTCTTCCTCCCTCCATCTCTCTCCTTCATCTTCGTCTTTACGGTTTATCTCCTGCGCTTACTCCTTCCTCCCCAATCATCTCTCCTTCGTTCTTCACTGCGCTGCCACTCCTCACCAGTCATTCTTCTTCAGGCCTCCTTCCAATCCATCCTTTCCCTCCTCCCCCATCTCCTTCTTCTCTTTCTCCTTTACTTCCCTATTCCCTCTCTCTCCCTTCCCACTTTTCCCCTCTTTTTTTTCCACCTTCCCAAGACCCAAGTCCCATCCCCTCTCCTCCTCCTCCTCCTTTTCTATCCTTTCCCCCTCCATCTCTCAAACTAACACAGAAGGAGGAGGAGGAGGAGGAGGAGGAGGAGGAGGAAGAAAGGGCAGACAATTAAGATGATTAATAGGATGGACATGGCAAAGAAAGGGGAGAAAAGGGAGAGGAGGGGGAAGGAAGGTAAAAAAGGAGAGCGAGAGAGAGAGAGAGAGAGAGAGAGAGAGAGAGAGAGAGAGAGAGAGAGAGAGAGAGAGAGAGAGAGAGAGAGAGAGAGAGAGAGAGAGAGAGAGAGAGAGAGAGAGAGAGAGAGAGAGAGAGAGAATAAAATACAGTTTGTTAAAGTAGATAATAAACAAAGCAAAAAAAAAAAAAAAAGAGGATTAGGAGCGTAAAAAAAAACGAATGAAAAGAAAATTGAAAAGAAAGCAGTGAAAAAGTGTTAAAAATAGCAGAAGAAAATAAAATAGGCCGAAAGAACAGGATGATGATGATGATGATGATGATGAGGCGGAGGAGGAGGAGGAAGTTGCAGAAGTAAAGAAGGAAAAAGATAAGTAGCGAAAGAACCAAGAGGGGGAGGAGAAGGAGTAAGAGGGAGATAAAGAGGAAGAGAAAGAGTAAGAGGAAGAGGAGGGGGAAGAAACAGAAAGAAGAAAAGTTGAAACGGGATACGAGGAAGATAAGTAGCAATAGAACCAAGAGGAGGAGGAGAAGGAGTAAGAGGAAGAGAAAGAGGAAGAGGAAGAGGAGGGGAAAGAAAAAGAAAGAAGAAAAGTTGAAACGGGATACGAGGAAGTTGCAAGGATGGAAATGGAAAAAGATAAGTAGCAGGAGAACCGGGTGGAAGAAACGCAGGAGGAGGAGGAGGCGGAGGAGGAGGAGGAAGAAAGAGAGGATGAGGGGGAGGTAAAGGAGTCTCTGTGTACTCACCACACACCCACCTCAGGCCTTTTCATGCTCTCATCCTTCTTATTTGATGGCCCTTTCTGTTCCCTCTTTGCTCGCTTTCACTTTCTCTAGCTCGCCTCCACTCGCTCTGCCTCTATTTTTTTTTCTCTCCCAGCTTCTCTTTTATCTCCTTTACTCTCTTTTACTTTCTCTTCTCTTTAATTCTCTTCTACTCCTACTCTCTCTCTGCCTTCCATTCTCTTTTATTCCTTCTCTCTCTCTCTCTCTGCCTCCCTTTTATATTTTTTTTCTCTGTTTCACTTTTTACTCTCCCAGCTTCTTTTTTATCTCCTTTACTCTCTTTTACTCTTTCTTTAC
>NC_066552.1:11247526-11275026 GCF_024679095.1 Eriocheir sinensis
GCTTCTTCCCTTTCGTTCTCTCTTTTCCTCTTTTCCTTCTCTGTTTTCATTGCGCTGCCTTTTCCTAGGTACTTCCCCCCCCCCCCCCCCCCACACACACACACATCAAAAGAAAAAAAATAATATGAATTCAAATAAAGAAAAGGGGAAAAAAAAAGAGTCGGAAGGGGGGAGACCCATTATTGGTTAGGCCTTTTTTTTCTGCCTTTTTTTATGTTTCCTTTTCTTTTTTTTTTGGTCTTTTTTTTAGTATGCCCCCGAGACCTACCTGCCACTGGCCTGCCTAATCAAAGTAATGTGAGGTGAGGTACAGGTGAGCTGGGCCAGGCAGGTAAGGTGAGGAGAGAGCGGATGCTGCTTCTTTTTCATCTCCTTCCTCTTATTCTCTGCTTTTCTTGTGGGGCGTCTTCTTCGATTCTCCTTGGTCTTGTTCTTCCTCGTCTTCTTCGTTTTTTTTTCTTGTTTTTTGTTTCTTGTTTCTTCATTTTCTTCTTCCCGGCAGTCTTTTACATGTTCTCTCTTTTCTCGGCATTGTGTTTCTCTTTATCTTCGTTTTATAAGTAATTTATTTTTTCCTCTCTAATTGGGTTGTTAATCAATGAAGCAAATCAACCTCGGATCTTATGACACTGCAAAGCGATAGACTCGTCAAGAAAGCGTATACGTTGATCAGGTATTTAAAGGATGAGAAGGAAGACGATAGGAAGGAGGAAGAGGAGAGGGATAGGATGCAAGAGTAAAGGCAAGGAAGGAAGAGGGTTAGGAAGGAGGTTAAGGGGTAGGATGGTAAGAAAGAAGGATGGTAGGGGAGTAAGGGGGAGGAGAGAAGGAGGAAGAGGAGGAGGAGGGAGAAAAGGAAACTTGGAAACATGGATTAGCAGACTGCATAATGGCTGTTGGCTCATTACGAAGCTGCCTGCTTTAGAGATACGATCGATTTGTCAGCTACTCGACTTACCTGCGGAAAGCATTAATGCGCTCTTGCACGCTTATGTTCAGTCCACCTCTGACGCAGCCAAGCAAAGCAAATGTGATTCTTAAAGGAGTTGCTCGTTTTCGCACTATAATTACTTCTGCAGGAAGGCTGTTCCAGTGGCGGATGATTCTGTTCGAGAAATAATTCCTGCCAATGTCTGTACTACATCATTTCGTTTGAACTGTTTGGCCATTGTCTCTTGTTCTTGGGGTAGTATGGAGTGCAGAAAGCTTGGAGTGATCGGCATTACTGAATTGTTTGAGTATTCGAAGACTTGTATCAAGTCCCTTTGTAGTCGTCTCTTTTCCAGCTTGAAGAGATTGAGTCGCCTGAATCATTCTTCATAAGGTTGAGTCTTCAATGATGGGATCATTTTCGTAGCGCTTCGCTGTACTCTTTGGAGCAACTCAATGTCTTTGTAATTAGGGGGCCAGAACTGAATTGCGTTTTCCAGGTGGGGCCTCACCAGCGAGTTATACAAGGACGTCATTACTCCCGAGGTCTTATACTCAAAGTTCTTCACTATGAACCCAAACATAGCATTGGCTTTCTTGCAGTCAGACTTGCAGTGCTTTATGTTTCAAGTCACTGCTGATGGTGACCCCGAGGTTTATTTCCTCCTGCACGACTGGTAGTGGTTTCCCACCCATGAAGTATGTATGGTTACTATTTCTGGCCCAAAGTGTATGACTTTAAATTTGTTATAGTTGAAGGACATTTGCCACTACAGAGTAGGAGGAGGAGAAGGAAGAAGAGGAAGAGGAGGAGGAGGAGGAGGAGGAGGAAAAAGAAGAAAAAGTGGATATAGAAGACGAACAAGAAGAGGTAAAATGAGGAAGAGGAAAAAAGGAGGAAGGAGAAAGTACACCTCACCTTCATATTCCTCCTCCTCCTCCTCCTCCTCCTAAACTCTCATCTTTAAGGCGTCGACAGCCAGCCAGGGTCGCGCCTCGTGTTAGGAGATGAGGTCTTGCCGGCGTCTTCCTCCTCCTCCTCCTCCTCTTCCTCCTTGATGTGGGTTGCAAGGCTAGTCACTCGAGAATGTTGTGTTGTCTCTTGGGCATTCGAAGGAGGAGGAGGAGGAGGAGGAGGAGGAGGAGAAGGAAGAAATGGCCATGGAGTAAGACGCAAAAAAGAAAAAAAAGAATATTGGGGGTTGCTGAGAGAGAGAGAGAGAGAGAGAGAGAGAGAGAGAGAGAGAGAGAGAGAGAGAGAGAGAGAGAGAGAGAGAGAGTAGGGTTTTCAAAGTCGAAGATATACATGAAAGTTAGTGGCAGGAGTGGAAGGTGACGTTTGTGGGTGAGAGAGAGAGAGAGAGAGAGAGAGAGAGAGAGAGAGAGAGAGAGAGAGTTAGAGACGTTTTGGAGACAGAGAGAGAGAGAGAGTCTGTTAAAAGAGAGAGAGAGAGAGGCAGAGAGAGAGAGAGAGTGGAGATGGGGTGTGTGGGTTTATGAGAGTGTGTGCGTGAGGGGCGGGGGGAAGGAAGAGAGTGGCAATGGTGTGTGTGTTGGGGTGAGTGTGAGAATGATGTGCGTGAGGTGACAGTGAGTGAGAGTTGAGTGGGTGAGAGAGGGTGGAGGTGATATGTGTGGGTTTCTTTTACAGAATAGGAGAGAGTGAGAGTGGGGTGGAATGAATTAGAGAGAGTGGAGGTCATGTGTGTGGGTGGGTGAAAGTGGAGATGTGGATGACAGTGGAATGTGTTGTGGAAACGTATTTTTCGTTTTCTAATCCACCATTTGTTTCGTTTTGTCGCATGTCCTAATCCTCTGTACAAGCCAGCGCAGTTTTTTTTCTTTGCTTTACTTTTCCCGTATCCTCTACAAGCCAGCGCAGTTTTTTTTCCTTTTTCTTAACTTTTCCCGTATCCTCTACAAGTCAGCGCAGTTTTTTTTCCTTTTTCTTAACTTTTCCCGTATCCTCTACAAGCCAGCGCAGTTTTTTCCTTTTTCTTAACTTTTCCTGTATCCTCTACAAGCCAGCGCAGTTTTTTTTCCTTTTTCTTTACTTTTCCCGTATCTTCTACAAGCCAGCGCAGTTTTTTTTCCTTTTTCTTAACTTTTCCCGTATCCTCTACAAGCCAGCGCAGTTTTTTTTCCTTTTTCTTAACTTTTCCCGTATCCTCTACAAGCCAGCGCAGTTTTTTTTCCTTTTTCTTAACTTTTCCCGTATCCTCTGTTCATACCAGCGCATTTTTTTCCATTTCTTTACTTCTCTTTCATACTTCTCTTTATGCATCTAGAGTTTAGGTGCAAAAGTAGAAAAAAAGTCCTTCAGAAGCTGCATGAGAAACTGAATTATATTATACTTTTTAAACTTCAATAGATATACTAAGGGTGAAACAGAAAAAGGTGAAGTTAAGTTCGGAGCATATGTTATAGCTCGGCGTAGCCTCTGTGCTCCTCTCCGTCTTATTAGTCCTTATGCTTGTGCTGGGTAACATGGGGAAATGTATAAGAAAATAAGCCGACTGTAGAACTGCTCTCGAAAACGTAGGACAAAAAGAGATTAAGAAAACTATTTATTGGTTCCTCTTTCTAGACAACACACACACACACAGACACACACACACACACACACACTTCCCCCACCCCCCTCACATACTCCCCCATGCACGCACCAAATAAAAAAAAGAAGGAAAATAAATGAGTGAGGGAAAAAATACCACCACCATCACACGTTTCTTATTAATTCCTTCTTGAGGCTCGACGCGCGCCATGCACCGGAGGGACGAGGAGGAGTAATCTTGTTGAAATCTTGGCCTGCCTGGGGGGGGGTGGGGGGTGAAGGCGGGAAGGATGATGAAGGGGAATGGAGGATGGCGAAGGGGTGAAGGGGGGTGATGAAGATGGGGGAGGTGAGGGGGGATGATGGGGTATGGAGGAGGTGAGGGTTGAGTGGGGGAGAGACAGAGGCAGGTAAGACTCATTATCGTGTTGAAATCTTAGTCTTCCTGGTGAGGGGTGGGTGGCGAAGAGGGGTGAGGGGGGTTGGAGGGAGGGGGGAGGGAGAGGCAAGAAGGAGCTGTTCATTGCATTCATATTACCTCTTCGAATCCTTATTAGGTAACTTTTTTCTTTTTATCTTTTTTTACTCACTTTTGCTTTATTATTTGTTAGTGTACGTAGTTTGTGTTTACATGTATTTATTTATTTATTTATTTTTTGTTTTTGTTTTATATCCCATCCTTTGTCCTTTGTGTGTCTGAATCTATGTCGGATATTTTTTCTCTCATTTTCACTCACTTTTTTTTTTCTCTATTAGTATGTGTTAAGAAATTGCTTGTCTCTACTTTCTTCTGTTTTATGTATGTGCGTTCCTCTCTCTTCTTTCTCTCTCTGCTCTTAGTTTCTCTTATCATCTTTCATTCCCTCCTCCTTATATTGCTCCTCCTCATCTTCTTCATCTCCTCATACATCATCCTCTTCTTTCTGCTCTTCCGTCAGTTCTATCTATTTTCCTCTTCTTTTCGTCGTCCTCTCTATTATTGTCATTCTTTCCTCTTCCCTGAATCTATTTATCTCATTTTATCTATCTTCCTCTTTCCTCCTCGTTCTTTTTATCCTTGTTTTTTTCCCCTCGTCTTATTCCTCATTCTCTTTCTCCGACATTATTCTTAAGTTTCCTTCTCTCTTTCCCTGATATTTCTTAACCATTCTCTCTCTCTCTCTCTCTCTCTGATATAATTTCTTCCTCGTCTCATTCCCTTCTCTCGCTCTTTTCCCCCAATATCTTTACTTGGCTTTCCCTCCCTTCCTTCTCCCCCTCCTCCCTCCTCCCTTTTCCCTCCAGGTATACCCAGGGGGGGCGAGGCGGTCCCAGGTGAGGGGGGGAGGGATAATGATGGCATCGTGTCTTGATTAATGAGTGTGGTGGTGGTGGTGGTGGTGGTGGTGGTGGTGGTGATGGTGATGGTGGTGGTGGTGATGGAGACTTTGATCTGTTGTGTTCTGGGGCGGTGAGGTGTGAGGGTGTGTGTGAGGGAGGGAGGATGCGTGTGTGTGTGTGTGTGTGTGTGTGTGTGTGTGTGTGTGTGTGTGTGTGAGTGTGAGTGTGAGGGAGACTGAGGTGGAATGAAGTATGAGTTATAAGAGAGGGAGGGAGAGTGAAGAGGGGAGGAAGAGAATGAGGAAGAAGAGGAAGAGGGATGATGTTACTGTGAGTGTGAGGGAGAGAGGAAGGGAAAACATGAGGGAGGAGGGAGAAGAAGGGGAATGAAGAAGAAGTGAGGAGAGGGAGAGAGAGATGATGAAGAGGGGAGAAAGAGAATAAAAAAGAAGAGTAAGAAAAATGATATGTGAGTGTGGAGATAGTGAGGAAGGGAAATCGTGAGGGGGAGAATGAAGTAGGAGAGAGAGGGAGAGTGAAGAGGGAGGAAGAGAATAGGAAGGAAGAGGAAGAAAAATGATGCATGAGTGTGAAGGAGATAGTGAGGAAGGGAAAACGGGAGGGGGAGAATGAAGTAGGAGGGAGGGAGGGAGAGTGAAGAGGGAAGTAAGAGAATGGGAGAGAAGAGGAAGAAGGACGATGACGCAGATAATGGGATAACAGAGATGGGAGATAACACAAGAGGGCGGAAAATAACGAGGCCAAATGGAGAATGCCAAAAACACGCACTGTATCATGTCCCTTTGTCCTCCTCCTCCTCTTCCTCTTGTTCTTCCTCCCTCTCTTCCTCCTCTTCCTCCTCCTCTTCTTTCCCCTCCTTTTCCTCCTCCCTGAAATTAATGCCGTATTATTATTATTTTTTTCTTGTTCATGTTCTTTTTGTTTTTGTTCTTTTTCTTCATGTTCTTGTTTTTGTTCGTGTTCTTTTTCTTATTGATGTTCTTCTTGCTACTGTTCTTGTTCTCGTTCTTGCTCTTGTTCTTGTTTTCTTTATCATATTTCTGCTTAAACCTGTAATCATTCTTTCGTTGTTTACTTTTTTACTATTTCGTATGACCATTTTTCGAGACGAGTTCCTTTTTTAATTTTGCTAACTTTTCATCTTTCATAATTTTTCTCATCTCAAGCGTTTCTTTGTTCTTCAGAGTTTTTGTCAGTCTTCTTTCTCTGTTCCTCCTCTCTCTCTCTCCTTTTGTTTTCGTTAATCTTAAGCTGTGTCTGATTCCCTTTTTTGCTTTCTTACACTTTTTAATTAAACATTTCATCTTGCTTGTTGTAACCATGTCTATTTTTGTGCATCTCTGTCTGCTGGTCTTTGTGCCTGTCTGCCCGTCTGTCTGTTTGTCTGTCTGTGCTGGTCTGTGTCTTTCTCTTTGTCTCTACTCACTTTAGGTCTCATCTCTCTTTTGCTCTCCGTTTTTATCTTTTCTTCACTCCTCAGACTCTTTTATTTTCTGTCATTCTCTTTCGTCTCTCATCTCTCTCTCTCTCTCTCTCTCTTTCACTAACGCTTCTTCCTGCGAGTCTTTCTTCTCCGGTTCTCACTCCACTCAGATCTTTCCCACCCCTAACACACAATGGGCGGAAGACTCACCACGAGGAGCATGTGAACCTAATCTTTTGTACACACACACACACACACACACACACACACACACACACACACACGCACACGCACACTCCCTCACGTTTTCCCATTCGTCCGTAAGAGAAAGGATAGAGAGAGATTAAGGGAAAGGGAAGTGAGGAATGGGCTGGGTTAAAGGGCGTTAGGGAAGTAAAGGGTATAAGGGTTGTTAGGGTAAGGGTGAAGGAGGATGAGGGGGAAGGTAAGGGGAGTAGCAGAAGGGTAATAGGTGGGAAGAGGAAGGGTAGGAAGGGGATAGTTATTAGAGTAAAGGGAATAAGAGGGTATAAGGGTAAGGGTTAAGGGAGGAGGATGGGGAAGATAAGGGGGGTAGCAGAAGGCAATGGGTGGGAAGGGGAGGGGAAGGGTAGGAAGGGAAGTTAGGGAGAGTTTAAGGAAAGTGATGGATGAGTGGGAGAGAAGACGCAGGAAGAAATAAATAAAGGGGAAGAAGGGAGAAGGAAGGAAGGAAGGAAGGAAACAAGCAAGGAGATATAGAAGGAAGAAAGGAAGGAATTAAGAAAGTAAACAAAAGAATTAAATAAGGAAGTAAAAAAAAGGAAGAAAGAAAAGGAAGGAAAAATATGAGTTTGATGATAATGAAAGAAATATTACTCTGTGTGTGTGTGTGTGTGTGTGTGTGTGTGTGTGTGTGTGTGTGTGTGTGTGTGTGTGTGTACAGGTTTTCAAGTGGGCGTGTGATGGTCGCGGGACAAGAGGAAGGGGGGGGGAGGGAAGGGGGAAGTGGAGGGCTTACAAAAACAATAGGATGGGATGCGCCTCTTGTCTTCTTCCTCCTTTTTTTTTTATCCTGTATATTAAGGGCTACTGACCGTTTGTGTGTGTGTGTGTGTGTGTGTGTGTGTGTGTGTGTGTGTGTGTGTGTGTGTGTGTTGAATTATCAGTTGGTGTAGACACTTTTACAAATGTCCAGTGTCTGTTTCTCTCTCTCTCTCTCTCAATGCATTAATCCGGCACACTTAAGCTGAATAAAGTGGCTGAAGAGAGAGAGAGAGAGAGAGAGAGAGAGAGAGAGAGAGAGAGAGAGAGAGAGAGAGAGAGAGAGAAACATCACCTCTCCCTCTCCCGTCTGTCTGTCTTTTTGTATGTCTGTCTGTCTGTTCTCCATTATCATTCGTGTTCGTCATTGTTTAAAGAAAAGAGAGAAAGAAGGGGAAAGAGAAAAAAAAAAACGAGAGAGAGAGAGAGAGAGAGAGAGAGAGAGAGAGAGAGAGAGAGAGAGAGAGAGAGAGAGAGAGAGAGAGAGAGAGAGAGAGAGAGAGAGAGAGAGAGAGAGAGAGAGAGAGAGAGAAACAATGAATGAGAAAAAAAATAACGCATCTAGACTCTACTCTTTCAAATATAGCGATGAACCAAAAGATAATAAAAAAGAAAGAAGAATTGAAACACAGACACAAGCAAGAGGAGGAGGAGGAGAAGGGGGAGGAGGAGGAGGGAGAAGAAGAGTACGATCCATAGATAAAGAGAACAGCAGACAATACAATAGTCTCCCTTCTCTCTTTGTTTGCCCCCGTGCTCTCTCATCCTTCTGCCGCAAAGAAAATGGGGTGTGGGTTGTAAGGCGCCGCGAACGGGATAATAAGAGGAGCAATCTCTCTCTCTCTCTCTCTCTCTCTCTCTCTCTCTCTGGTTTGATTTTTTGCCGTAACGGTGAGCGAGCGAGGATGCATCGCAGAAGGGGAGACTTAGATATAGACAATCAGTGGAGAGGAAGGAAGGGTGGGATGAAGGAAAGGGGCGTGGCATTGAAGAGAAGAGGTACAGTAGCGGAGAGAATAAAGAAGAGAAAGACTACTGTTACCTCCTCTTCATTATCCTCTTCCTTATTTTCTCTCTTTTCCTCTCTCCTCTTTATCCTCTTTTATTCTCTCTTTTTAACCTCTCTTCCTTATCCTTTCTTCCTCATCGTATCTTCCTTATTCTCTTCCTTCTCATCTCTCTGCCTGATCCTCTCTCTTCGTTATTCCCTCTCTTGCTTATCCTCTCTTTCTAATCCTCTCTTCCTTATCCTCTCTTTCTTATTTTCTCTTTTTTATCCTCTTTTTGTTATACTCTTTCTTACTCTTTCTCCTCCTCATCCTCTCTTCCTTATCCTCTTCTTTATCCTCTCTCCCTTATCTTCTCTTCCTTATCCTCTTCTTTATCCTCTCTCCTTTTCCTCTCTCTTCCTTCTCTTTTTCATCCTCTCTCTTCCTTATCTTAATGGTAATAGTGATGGATGTGAAATAGTGTTAGTTTTTGTTGTATTAGGCGGCTTAAATCACAGTGCTATTAGATAAGGGGGAGAGATGCAGTAATGGAGATAATGAAAGAGGAGAAAGACTTTATACTATTACATTCCTTTCCTTATCCTTCGTGTTGATGGTAATGATGCTGGATGTTAAATATTCTTAGTTTTATTACTCCTTTAATTATTAGCTAAGGGGGAGAGATATGGTAATGGAGAAGATGAAAGACGAGAGAGACTATACCATTATTTCCTCTTCCTTATTCTTCGTCTTAAAGGGCGTGAAATATTCTTAGTGTCTGTTGTATTATACGCCTCAAATTATATGGATGTTAAGGAAAGAGGTACAGCAGCGGAGTTAATTAAGGGAGAGGAAGACTACCCCACTACCTTCCCATTCTTACCCTTCGTCGTAATGGTAATGGTGATTGATGTGAAATACTCTTAGGTTTTGTAATAGACGCCTGAAATTACGCTGGTGTTGGCTAAAGGGGAAATAGAAGTGGAGTTAGTAAAGAAACGAAGAATTGTGTTTAGATATGTATTATTTTCTTCCTTCCCTCCGTGACACTACCGCCATCTCCTCTCACCCATCTTTCTCGTCTCTTCCCTCTTCCTCCTCCCCCTCGCCCTCATCACCATCACCACCTCCTCACGCATCTCCCCCACCCCCTTTTCTTCCTTCCTCTCTTCTCCTCTTCCCCTCTTCTTCCCTGATTCTCCTCCTCATCCTCTTCCTTCCTTCCTCTCCTTTCTCCCTTCCTGTTTTCCGATCCTTCCTCTCTCCTCTTCCTCTCTTCCTTCATCTTTTCCATTCTTCTCCTTTTCCTCTCTTCCTATCTTCTCTTCATCCCCTTCTCCCTTCCTCATCCCCTCATCCTCTCGTACGCCCTTATTCTCTTCCTCTCATCCTCTTTTCCTTCCCTTCTATCTTCTTTTTCTCCCTTCCACTCTTGATCTCATCCTCCCTTCCTCTCCTCTCATCCTCCCTTCCTCTCTTCCTTTCATCCTCCCTTCCCTCTTCCTCGTTCCCTCTTACACTCCCCCCCCCCCGCGGCACTGTTACACGCCTCGCCCTCGCACCTGCCCCCCCCCCCGTCCCTGCGCCTGACAGGTAGGTGACCCGTCAGGTGACTTTTGCCCGTGTTAATTGCATTGCCTCGCGTCCTCGCCTGGAAGTTGCGAAGTTTGGTCGTGTTTCGTACGATTTTTTTTTTTTTTTTGTGTGTGTGTGTGTGTTTGTGAAGTTTCGGGGAGTGAAGTTTTTTTCTGTATTTCGTTTTTTTTGTGATTCTATTTTTTATTTTTAGTTTGGTTCGTCTTTATATTGTTGGATTTTGTTTTTGCTGTTGATGTTGTTATTGTTTTCTGTGTCAGAGAGAGAGAGAGAGAGAGAGAGAGAGAGAGAGAGAGAGAGAGAGAGAGAGAGAGAGAGAGAGAGAGAGAGAGAGAGAGAGAGAGAGAGAGAGAGAGAGAGAGAGAGAGAGAGAGAGAGAAATCAAGAAAAAGAAAGAAAAAGAGAGAGAGAGAGAGAGAGAGAGAGAGAGAGAGAGAGAGAGAGAGAGAGAGAGAGAGAGAGAGGAACAACGTTCGGTCATGTAACACCTGGAATCCATACCTGAGTGCCCTTAATTACCCTCTTCACCTTTCTTTCGTGGGAGACACTAACGAATTAACCCGCCCCTCCCGTCTCTCTCTCTCTCTCTCTCTCTCTCTCTCTTGCGTGGGTATCTTTTTCCTTTCTCTTTCTCTCTCTCTCAAGTGTCCATCGATCCTCTTTTTACGTTCCTAAGGACACTGTGTTAGGCGTGAGAACGTGTCCACAAGTATTAACGGAGCTATGGATTTTGTCTGTCTGTCTGTCTGTCGGTCTGTCTGTCGGTCTGTCTGTCTTTCTATTTATGATATTTCTCTTTCTTTTTTGCTCTCTTCTTTCTTTCGTTCTTTCTTTCATTTTTCTTTCCTTCATTCTCAAACAATAAGAAAACTACTTACATATTTACTTTTATCTTATCCCCATAGCAATCCTTCACTTTTTTTTCTTTTTATAGTTTTCAATAGACTCAAACATTTTTTTTTTTGTAACCCCTTCCACTGAAAAAAGAAGTTGTGGGTACGCCTAAGTGATAAAACATTGCTTCCTTCTTTTTCTTATCATCATCATCATCATTATTAATTCAGACGTAGGCAGACGAAAAAGAGAGAGAGAGAAAAAAAAAGAAAGAGGTTAAGTGTAAGAGAGACAAAAGAGAAAACATCAGATAACAGTATTTTTCGCGAGCTCGGTGAAAATAAACAATGAAAAGCCTCTGAAGACAATGCCGGGCGTGACGTATCGGGGAGTCATCGGCTGCTCCTTCCGAGAACCGCTAGCGCTTCAAGTCTGCCGGGGAGGAGAGAAGAAGGAACAGGAAGATGATGAGTTAATACCCGCAATATATACATGAAAGACGGAAAAAGGAAAACGTGAATGAAATATAGAGGAAATTGATTGTTCCTCTCCTTCTTCCATTAAACGGTAACGTGGAGGAAGAAAGGAAAGGAAGAGGGAGAAGAATAGTTAATACCTTCCATATATACGAAGAAGAAAGGAGGTAAGCATGATTGATATAACGAAGAAGTAAACTCCCTCTCCTCTTCTTCATTACAACGGTACCGCTTCTAAGTTGTGACAGAAGCGAGGAAGGGAAAGACAAGGAGTTAATACCCTCAATATATACGAAGAAGAAAGGAGGTAAGCATGATTAATATAACGAAGAAATAAACTCCCTCTCCTCTTCTTCATTACAACGGTACCGCTTCTAAGTTGTGAAAGAAACGAGGAAGGGAAAGACAAGGAGTTAATACCCTCAATATATACGAAGAAGAAAGGAGGTAAGCATGATTGATATAACGAAGAAATAAACTCCCTCTCCTCTTCTTCATTACAACGGTACCGCTTCTAAGTTGTGACAGAAGCGAGGAAGGGAAAGACAAGGAGTTAATACCCTCAATATATGCATGGAGGACGCCAGAAGGAAAAAAGCGTGATTGGTATATAGAAAAACATGACAACTCCTCATCTAGTCATCAAGTCTGCCGAGGAGCGAGGAATGGAAAGGAAGATGAATAGTTAATAGCCTCAATATGTATGCATGAACTCGAAGGAAGGAATGAGTGCATGACTGATTGATATATAGAAAAAAAAAATAACGCTTCCTCGTCTTCTTGCATTGAACGGCAGCGCTTCAAGTCTACCGAGGAGGCGAGGAATGGAAAGAGATAAAGATTTGATACCCTCAATATATACATGGAAGATGAAAGAACGAGAGCGTGATTGATAGAGGTAAAAAATTGACGCTTCCACTTCCATCAACTTTACCGCTTCTATTTGTGGAAGAGGCGAAGAAAAGAAACCTGGATGAATAGATAATGTGGAGAAAAGGTAAATGTTAGGCGGAAGAAGGAAAACGTGATTGATATGTAGAAGAGAGAGAGAGAGAGAGAGAGAGAGAGAGAGAGAGAGAGAGAGAGAGAGAGAGAGAGAGAGAGAGAGAGAGAGAGAGAGAGAGAGAGAGAGAGAGAGAGAGAGAGAGAGAGAGAGAGAGAGAGAGAGAGAGAGAAAAAAATCGTTCAATCTATAAAAAAAATGCATGCTCTCAAGAAACACAAAAAAGTCCATACAGACACCAATAGAACTAGCAAACACACACACACACACACACACACACACACACACACACACACGAAAAGAAATGAAGCCGAGAAGCGGGAAATGATCAAATATGAGAAAAAAAGAGAGAAAATAAACCCTCATTGAGAGAGAGAGAGAGAGAGAGAGAGAGAGAGAGAGAGAGAGAGAGAGAGAGAGAGAGAGAGAGAGAGAGAGAGAGAGAGAGAGACGAACCGGCAAAGAGGAAGAGGAGGTAGGAGGAGGAGCGAGCAAAGAGGCGATGAGGGGAGATGAAGAGACCCGGAGGAGGAGGAGGAGGAGGAGGAGGTAGGGAGCGGGCGGACAAGAGAGACTGAAGTGGTTGTGTTGATGGAGGGAGAGAGAGAGGAAGGGAGGAAAAGAGGGAGAGGAAGAGAGGAATGAGAGGGAGGGAGGGAGGGAAGCTATCGAGACAAGAGACCATCATAATTATCCTTGTAAATGTTTACTTTTGGGGCCACAGCCACACTCTTTTGTTTCACTGAGAGGGGAGGAGGAGGAGGAGGAGGAGGAGGAGGAGGAGGAGGAGCTGTTGAGGAAGAGTGAAAGGTGATGAAGAGTTTGGAAGAGTGGAGGAGGATTTGGAGGAGGAGGAAAAGGAAGAGAAGGAAAGGGAGACGGAGGAGTAGGTTTTGAAGAAGAGTGCAAGGTGATGAAGAGCTGGGAGGAGTGTAGAAAGAAACGTGGAAACATTTAAAATCAGGCAACGTAAAGATTGTTAGCTTATGGCGAAGCTGCCTGCTTGAGTGCTTTCATAGGTTCCTCTAGACATGCCAGTGACCTGCAGAGCGATTTATAGCACTTCCTGCACTTGTGAACGGAAAAGATTAGCTCACTCCTGACGCAAGAAAGTAATGGTCAGTGTGTTAAAGAACTTTGTCATATTTGCACTAACTTACTCTGCAGGAAGGGTCTTTCTTTGGTCTATGTATCTGTTTGAGAAAAAAAAGATGTTGCCGATGTCTGTACTACATCGCCCTCCGTGGTATAATTTTTATAGCACGTCGCTGTACACTTTCCAGTATTTCTACGTTCTGGTTTGTTGTTGGGGGACCAGTACTGCACTGCGTACTCCAGGTGAGGACCATTATCTTTGAAATAATGTTGAGAAGGAGAAGGAGGTGGAAAAGAAGGAGGAGGAAGAGGTTTAAAGAAGAAAATAATGGCACTAGATAAAGGTTGCAGAATGGTAGAAAACGGAGTAATCAAATGGGCAGACTTAAGATAATGAAAGCGGCGAGGAAGATCAAGGAAAAATAATGAAATAAGAGAAAAAAATGAGCGAATGAAGAAGGAACGAAAACAAGCGGAGCGGTTGAGGTGCATTTATTGTCCCTGCGCCCGGATCAAAACGAGAAACAAACAAGCTTACTAATTTACTAGTGTTTCGTTTGATTAGCTATTCCTTCGGCCCCTCCCTCATCACACACACACACACACACACACACACACACACACACACACACACACACAAGGGCTGAGGTTCATTGCTTACAAAGATGCTATTTTCCTAACAGATGGCAACCTATTCTCTCCCATTCCTCCCTCTCTCTCTCTCTCTCCTCTCCCTTGCCTCCCTCTCTCCACCCTCCCTCACTAACTCTCCCTTCAGTCAAAACAAACAGACAGACGACCTCAGATCTCAGTGACAAGAGAGAGAGAGAGAGAGAGAGAGAGAGAGAGAGAGAGAGAGAGAGAGAGAGAGAGAGAGAGAGAGAGAGAGAGAGAGAGAGAGAGAGAGAGAGAGAGTTTCATTGTTCTGAGTTTTTTCTTGTTTGTCTTTTTATCTTTTTTTTTTTCTAATCCGTTCGTTCATCTCGATCAGATATTATTATTATCTATTATTATTATTATTATTATTATTATTATTATTATTATTATTATTATTATTATTATGTCTGGTGTGAGTAAGAACGTCTCAAGATGTTTTTTTTGTTAGTTTTTTTTACATGTTTTTTCAAAGTTTACACACGTGCTAGAAGAGGAGGAGGAGGAGGAGGAGGAGGAGGAAAGTTCATTGGAGAGAGAGAGAGAGAGAGAGAGAGAGAGAGAGAGAGGATGACAGGTCACACCCATGTTCTCTCTCTCTCTCACACGTACACCTCTGTCATTACTAGGCTAGAGAGAGAGAGAGAGAGAGAGAGAGAGAGAGAGAGAGAGAGAGAGAGAGAGAGAGAGAGAGAGAGAGAGAGAGAGAGTCATATGTGTGTTTCCAGGTTTGTGTATTTCCCCATGTGCATGTACGTGTGTGTGTGTATGTGTGTGTGTGTGTGTGTGTGTGTGTGCACGCGCTTGGGGGGGACTGTGAGTGTTGTTGAGATCCCTTGGCGTCACCTCGTTGAAGAAGGAGGAGGAGGAGGAGGAGGAGGAGAAGACAGAAAGACGAGGAGGAGGTAGTGGTGACGATGGGGGTTGAGGACGATGACGACTAGAACCAGAAGGAGGAGGAGGAGGAGGAGGAGGAGGAGGGCGCCACACCTCTCATGGCTGCAAGAGGCCGTCGAGAACTCTTTGGACAAATAATTGGACGACTCTTGAAACTTTACTTCCTTCACACTCTGACCCGCTCTTCGGCATGTCTCCTGGTGGCGGGGGCGGCCGTGGTGGTGGTGATGAGTGTGGTGAGGGTCGGGGTCGTGGTGGTGGCGGTGGTGGTCGTAGTAGTGGTGGTGGTGTGTGGTAGTGAGGGTAGTGGATATAGTGCTTCATCTCTTCTGCTTTCTGCTTTCTCCTGCTTTTTTTTGTTTTGTTTTGTTGTTTATGGGTGGAGTTGTTGGTGGCAGTAGTGGTGATGGTGAGTTTGATAGTGTAATGGCGCATCGTGAGAGTTGTGGTGAGGTTGCATTTATTTCCGTATTTTTATTTTTTTTACAACAAAGGAGTCAGCTCAAGGGCACAAAAAAAAGGAAACAATAATAAAAAAAAAGCCCGCTACTCGCTGCTCCATCCTCCATCCTCCTCCTCCCTCCTCCATCATCACCATCCTCGTTATCATCATCATCATCATCATATTCCCTATTATCGTTACCTTCATTGTCACCATACTCTGCCCTGTTTTCACCATTACTATAACCATCATCATCAGTAACATGATTAAGACCTCGAAAGACTTACTCTACGCCACTATGGACTTCAAGTAGAGAGAAAAGAAAACCAGGAAGAATAGTCCAGGCTACAGGAAGGTGGACCTTGCATTTCGATATATATAATGTTTTTTTGTTGAACCTAGTCAATTCGTGGGTGCTGAATCCAAATCCGATGTATGCCAGACTGTAAATGTTGAGCATTTTTTTCTAGAGGTGAAAATTCAAAATGGCCGACGAGAAATTAAGTTTTTCGTCAATAACTCTAAAAATATTAGCTTAAGACCCTATATATGTATTGAACATGAATATAAATATGGGTACTGCGGATTTATTGGTGTCAAAATTATGGCTCTATCTTACGTAGTCTCTGTGATATGGACTTTTCATTATTTTATTTTCACGAATCAAAACCAACACAGTATCATGCAGGTAGCTCGGCATTGAGAGAGATAATTTTGTAATTCTATTCACACTGAGTCAAGTTGTTTGGTACAAATTTGGGTAATAAATATATATATATATATATATATATATATATATATATATATATATATATATATATATATATATATATATATATATATATATATATATATATATATATAGGGTGCATAGAAATACCAACATTGAAAGAGAAATTGTATGTAATGGCTCAAGGAAAGAAAGTATACATGGCTTAACCCAAGTAAACATTATTGACTGTACATGACGTGCAAGCAGAACATTGGTTTGCTTACATTCAAATAAAAATAATAATATCAAAAATACACTTATTATAATTGTTGAGAAAGTCACATGGATAATTTTTGGCACATTCAACAAAGAGAGAACGATGATTTAATGAAGTGTCAGTGATGGAAACTTTATAGAGAGTTTGTTCGCAGAAGTCCTTCTCATCTTCGTCCTCCTCCTCTCCACTAAGCTCTTCCGGTGACACACTCTTCACAACGTTCTCACAATTTCCTTTTGCTTTGCATTTGCAGAATTCTGTGCATGCAAGACTGAACTTAGAGCAGTTGCACAGTGCTGATCTGCAGCCCGACTTGCAACCACAGCTGATGATACGTAGTACCTCGTTAGGTATCACAGCCTGACCATCAGGAAGATGTACAGGCTGAAGAAGAGAATATCTCTTCTCCCAGCCAAACTCAAGGGGGTCTAACTCAGGAGGCGAAAACATGCCAGCAGAATTCCACAGAACAGCCTGATAGTGGGCACGAGCACAGTGTAACTTGAATGCCGATCAAGGACTTTCTCCGGTTTTTCTGTCACAGATGATGGGGCATTACTGAAGAATTTTGACATGCAGTCTTTGTGATACCTTGCATCAGCCGCATGCAGGTCACTCACAGCTGAGTTTGCTCTTAATACCACCTCATTCCCCCATTTGTCACTTCTTTGTTTGGCATGTCTTAGCACAGTGTCTTTGAAAGAGACTTGTCCTTCTCTGTCTGCAGTTCTGCACAGGTATGCTTCCCTCCATCTGCTTGGATTTTTGGCAGGTTTGTATATTTCACATGCATCTCCACAGAACAGGCAGTGCTTCAAAAACTGGAAGCTGGTTTCACTTCTACGCACCCGTTTTGTTTTTGGTTGAGTTTCTTTGGGTTCCTCCTGTTTCCTTTTTTTGAGGAATCGTTTGATATGGTCTGGGGAACAGTATGTGCTGATACAATTCTTGTGACAGAAGAATGAGCTTACATCAGTCAGTTTTTCTGCTAGGTGGTTTCCACGTTGCTGGCTTGCATTACGTACCGCTTGCACTCTTGATGATCTTGTGAGTTTAGGTTTGCTGGACTCGCATATCAAACAAATATTCTCCATGACTGATCTGAAAGAAAAGAACAAAACATACAACATGCAATACCCAACACCCGCCAAAATGTTCATGCATACATTTATCTCCAGGTGAATTGTAATTCATACAGATATCTATTCATACATACAGCAAAGCTCTATATCGTGTTCTATTGCACATAGAGCTATGAAATTGATACCAAAATGTCCGCAATATACAAGTTTGTATTTGAGTTTAATACATACTTGGGTCGTATCTATAATATTTTCGGAGTTATACGCAAAAAAACATATTTGTGGGTATATTTTCGGCTATAAAAAAAATTGCTCAACATTTACAGTCTGGCATACATCGGATTTGGACTCAGCACCCTCGAATTGACTAGGATCAACCAAAAAACATTATATATATCGAAATGCAAGGTTTTACTACAGAGCCTATGGGGCTGAAGCCTGGACTAGAAACATTACATTTTATTTAAGGCCGGAAAGTTAAGGAAAATGACAACTGAAACAAAACACTTGAAAAAAGACGAGGAAATGTTGAAGAAATAAAGGTAAACAGAGAGAGAGAGAGAGAGAGAGAGAGAGAGAGAGAGAGAGAGAGAGAGAGAGAGAGAGAGAGAGAGAGAGAGAGAGAGAGAGAGAGAGAGAGAGAATTTAGATAGAAAAGGAAGAAAAGGAAAGGAGTGAAATGCTGTAATGGGAAATAAAGGTCGCGAAGAAAGAGGAAGAAACAAAAATACAAGAGAGAGAGAGAGAGAGAGAGAGAGAGAGAGAGAGAGAGAGAGAGAGAGAGAGAGAGAGAGAGAGAGAGAGAGAGAGAGAGATTGACCGTGAGGAGTGGGGAGACGGGTGACGGGTTAACAAAAGGAGAATTAAGACTTGAAAACAAAGAACGCCATCACACGGAAGGATAATAATGATAAGCGAAGAAATGGTGACGAGAGGCAGAAAAGAGACAAAGAGAGAGAGAGAGAGAGAGAGAGAGAGAGAGAGAGAGAGAGAGAGAGAGAGAGAGAGAGAGAGAGAGAGAGAGAGAGAGAGAGAGAGAGAGAGAGAGAGAGAGAGAGAGAGAGAGAGAGAGAGAGAGTTTTAAATATATTGAGATACGACATAAACAAAAAAACAACTGACAGAAAGGGAAGTTAGAGGAGAGGAGGAGAAGCAGAAAGCAGAATACATGGAAAAAAAGAGGAGGAGGAGGAGGAGGAGGAGGAGGAGGAGGAGGAGGAGGAAGATAAGTAGAAAGAAGAGGAGGTTTGGGGTGGAAGATGAGGAGAACTAGGTGGAGTATAGAATGAAAGAGGAGGAGGAGGAGGAGGAGGAGGAGTATTGAGTCTGCCAAATGTGAAGTGACAAGGCGTCTCTTGGCGGGAAATCGGATATCTGACCCGGAATTAATGAAGGGACATCTTGGGTTAAGTTAATGATATGCCAGACAGCTAAAGCCACCCCTCCCTCCCTATCTCCCTCCTTACCTCCCTCCCTCCCTCCCTTCCTTCCTCCCTCCTTCCTTCCTTACCTTCGTTCCTACCTCCTTCCTTTCCTCTCCCCCTTCCTCATTTCCTCCCTCCCTCCCTATCTCCCTCCTTACCTCCCTCCCTTCCTCCCTCCTTCCACCTCTGGCGCTGGTGGACTTTCTTAGTTGTGGTGGTCAGTCCCAGTCCCTTATTGCGCAGGCAAGTGTTTACAGCGGTGCAATCTTGCTTGGTTTATTCTGTCCCCGGAGCTCATCTTTTAAGAGAAAGTTAATCAGGAGACTGCATCAGGCAGCATATGTGAAGTCTTAGGCCACCATAGGCGATGATGAAAAGCGTCAGCTTGTACCGATTGGCGGAATTTGAACCCGGATCCTCTATAGCCCCGCTCCCGCAGCCTGACCACTCAACCACCGATTCTCCGATTGCACTTTTCCTCGTATTCATTACTCTTTAGATACCTGCTGTAACGTCACCGGGTAAGAATGCAAGGTTTCTGTAGTCTAGTCTTTTGTTGAGGAAAAGCTTTGAAATGTGCAAAGAAATGATCAACCCTCTGGAAAGTTGACTGATTGCTTTTGTTCACTTTTCCTCTCGTGACAGCGGCCTTTCGCTTTCCTTCCTCTTCCACTTTCTCTTTCTTCCTCTCTCCCTCCTTAAAAAGCGCCATCCATGTCCTTTATGTGCCAGTGAAAGGAATAATAACAGAGATATGTCAAGGAGAGGGAGAGAGACAAGAAAATATAACATGAGAATAAGAGAATGGCTGGTTATGATATGCAAAGAATAAATGTTGATGGTATTGTTGAATAATATTTGAGAGTAATATTCCCCAAAAGGTGATATGAAAATGAGTGAAAGCTTAGTCGATAATAGTATTGCAAGTGAACAATATGTAACTAAATATGGTTCACGTTGCATATTCTTGGCATGTTATTGCTGATTTATCGTGAACTCAAACAACAGACGAGGAAAACGATAACGGAGAGAAACAGACGAGAAAGAAAAAAACGTTTGAGACGAGGCAAGAGAATAAAATAATGTTTGTTACAAGAAATGAAAAAAAAAAAATGAATGAAGTGAAATAAACAACGGAACTGAATTAACAGGAAATAAACTCAATGAAATGCGACACAACAGAGGTCAGCTTAATGGAAAAAATATAAAGTAATGGAGCAGAACAGAACTTAACAGAACAAATTAAAAAAAGACGAGACGGGAGAGAGAAAGATTTTTTTTCTTTAACAACAAAGGAGACAGCTCAAGGGCACAAAAAAAGTAAGCAATAATAAAAAAAAAGCTCGTTGCTCGCTGTTACAGAAAATACGAAAAAATGTATTTATTTATTTATTTATTTATTTATTTATTAATTTTTTTTTTATCTCTGCCTATAGCGCCGGTAGGCTTTCTTCAGGGGCCTGGTGGTCGGTCCAAGCTCGTCATGGCGCAGGCAATTTTTATAGTGGCGCCAGCTATGCTTGGCTCATGCTGCCCCCCGGAACCCATTTTTGATTCACTTGGACGGTTTCTTCTTGAGTTCGGGTTGATGGATGGTCTTCTGGACAGCATGTGGGTAGTCTTAAGCCACTCGGCGGTGACTGAAAAATCCCAGGTGATCGATATTATTTTACTATTATTATTATTATTATTATTATTATTATTATTATTATTATTATTATTATTATTATTATTATTATTATTATTCACAGCCTGTTTTGGCATTAAGAAAAGAAAAGCGTGAAGTCTTTCCTGAGCCGAGAAACAAAAGAAGGCGTGTGAATATCTCTCTCTCTCTTCATTATTATTATTTCTCCCAAAAAAGGCTCGGAGTTTCTTTTTTTGGTTTATTTTTGTTCCTTTGTGTCATTGTTACAGTCGTTGTCGTGGTGTCAGTGGTGGTCTTGTTGTTGATCCTCCCCCTCCTCCTCCTCCTCCTCCTCCTCCTCCTCCTCCTCCTCCTCCTCTACCAGTTATTCCTCGTTCTTTTCTATTTGTCGCCTTGCTCTTCCCTTTTACCTACATTCTCCTCCTCCTCCTCCTCCTCCTCCTCACTCACCTTTCTCTCTTCTCCTCTATACCTCTTTTTAACACTATTCTTGATTCTCCTTCCTCTCTCTTTCCTCCTTCCTCTCGCACCTCTTCCTTGCTGTTCAGGAGAGTGTTGGTGACATGGAGACAGGCAGGGAGGGAGAGAGGAAGGTGGGGAGAGGAGGGGGAAAGAGGAGAGGGGTGGGAGGGAGGGAGGAACCGTGAAGAGACAAAAGCAGACGACATCTTAGAAAATTACAAGACTCCGCGTTCTCATAAAGGCGAACGTCAGGGAGAAATGCACAGTCCGGGGTTGGCTCGGCTTTGTCATTAGCGCCGGCCTGTCAGGGGCTTGATTTGCGGTGAAAGAGTGGGAGTGTGTGTGTGTGTGTGTGTGTGTGTAAGGAAGGGTAGGGGCGGAAGGGCGGGGGGAGGGAGAAGGGTGCGTGTGTGTGGTGTGGTGTGTGACGGTGGATGAGAAGTGGAGTCGGGCCGCTATTGTTGTGTGTGGGATGAAGAAAAGGAGGAGGAAAGGAAGAGGAGGAGAAGGAGGAGGAGGAGGAGGAGGAGGAGGAGGTGCAAGAAACATGGGCACAGACGTTGTAATTAAAGAATGTTTTCTATATGCTAATAACCTAACGTTGTCTTATGCAGGGTTATGTTACGCTAAAATATAAGATCATGAAAGTATAAGGTAGTAAAAGTACAAGGTAATGGAGAGTAAAAGAAAGAACATACACTTATTTTGTTGATTTTTTTGTATTAAGTTCTTTTTAATATTACGTTGTTGGGGACATCAAGGTCACTGACCTTGTTTTTGCTGATGATGCTGTACTTTTCGTGGAGTTACTGGTGGTCCTGGTGATGGCTCTCGTAGTGCTGCATGAGGAGGCGAAGCCTCTGGGACTGAAGGTGTCCTGCCCAAGGTCTAGTCGTTTGGAGGCTCGCTAGATGACAGTTCAGTCTGTCCATGCATGTGGTGAAGATTATTGAGGTCACCAGAAGTTTCACATACCTTGGTAGCGTAGTGCATGACAACGGTGGGTCTCGCCTTGAAGTCACTCGGCGGATTAGCTCGGCCCACGGTGTTATGGACTCGCTCAATACGAGTATATGGCGTTGTCGACATCTATTCAGCTTTGAATCTTAATTTGAGTCGCTTGTGCTCCCTGTCTTACTGTATGACTGTGAGACATGGACACTGAATAGTGACTAGGAGAGGCGTGTCGATGCCTTTGCTAGCAAGTGCCTTCGCAGGTTCATGGGGTATCGCTGGAATGACTTCGTGTCGAACCAGTGACTACTCCGTGAAACTGAATAGAGACCTGTTCGTGAACGCCAACTCCTGCTATATGGGCACGTGGCACACCTCCCGGACGTCGATCCTGCTCACAGGGTTGTTTATGTACGAGACAACCCTGCGTGGAGGAGACCAAAGGGACGCCCACGTAACGCATGACTGGGGCAAGTCGATCGATCCTGCCGGGAGGGACGAGGGTTAGGTAAGGCAGATGAGTGGGAGTGTGCTCGAGGGGGGAGTTCTGTCGGAAGTGGAGGCGGCGAGTGAGTGAAGCGACGAGCCCCCTGTCGTATGCTTCGTATGGTCGTATCCTTGAATTATATGGAAAATTCCGTGCATAACACTGCCAATTAGTGAGATATTTTTTTTATCGTTTTTGGGAAGAGACAAAGTATGTTTTCCACCTACCTATTACAAGTAAGTTTGTTTGTTTTTCGATTCAAGATCTATTAAATTACCTTCTTCAATATAACACTTCTTTGATATTTTCTCACAGGTAAGTGGCGGCGGCGGGGGTGGCACACCTGAGCACGCCGGCTAATTAAAAGTGGGTGTCGGCAGGTGTCTCTCCAGGTGACCGTGACGTTATTGGCGCCGGTGGGACGTAAGGTGATGGTATTGGTTCCCCCTCCCCCCTCCCCCCCTCAGCCCTCCTGTGTAATTTGGCAGGTGGAGGGAGGGAGGGAGGTAGACGGAGAAAAGGAATGACAGATGGAGGAAGGAAGGAAGGAAGGAAGGAAGTAGGGAGGGGAGGGAAGGAGGAAAGAAGAGGTGGAAAGGAGGGAAGGAAGAACTATAAGGAAGGAGGAAAGGTAGGAGGGAGAGAAGAAGAGATTTAAGGAGAGGAAAGAAGAGATGAAGGAGAAAAAAGGGAAGTGAAAGAATGGAAAATAGAAGAAAAGTGAAAAATTTAATAATGTAGGGAGAGAAGGACGGAAAAAAAAATCTGAAAGGGGAAAGCTAGGTAGAGATTAAGGGCGGGAGGGAAGAGAGGAAAGGAGGGAAGGGAGGAAAAGGGGTAATGAAAGAGAGGGTAAAAGAGTGGTCGATATTTTCTTTCACTTCCATTTCGTTGTCTGAGAAAAGGATATGTCACTATTTTTTTCTTTCATATTGGCTGTCGAGGAGAAGAAAGGGAAAGTAAGGATGTCCTGCACGTGTTATTATGAGAGAGAGAGAGAGAGAGAGAGAGAGAGAGAGAGAGAGAGAGAGAGAGAGAGAGAGAGAGAGAGAGAGAGATATGCCACGATGGATTTATGTCTCCCAAAGTTTAGTAATTAGAAACGAGATTGTTATGCATGTGTGTGTGTGTGTGTGTGTGTGTGTGTGTGTGTGTGTGTGTGTGTGTGTGTGTTTAAAATTAATTCACCATAGTAACACCAGATTCATGACAGACGCATATGTGAGTAATAAAATGAGGGAAACGGAACACAATGAAACATAAAAAAAGCAGTGATGAGTCTAGGCGAGGAGATTCGAACCCGTGTACCGTCGGGAAGTGGATCTTATCTTAAAACTCCTGATACCAACCCCCCAAGAAATCTCAGCCATCCATTCCCGTCCCGTCACCGCCATTTTCAGGTGGGCAGTACCGAGGCGCGTAAGTACCGAGTTGCAGTGTCGAGTTATAATTCGAGTACCGGCAGCGGGAGGAACGCTGTTCTCTTCGCCATGTACCGAAATTGTTACCGGCGGTACATTTTTGAGCATATTTTTTTCAGTTATCGGTACTGGTACATTTTATTTTATATTCTCACGCATCGTATGATAAAAAAGTACATGCAAGCTGATTGCGTCTAATAACAAGAAACTCGTTTCATGGAAACTGAATACAAGTCCAGAGATTAAAGCTGATTGTTCATTTAAAGCCAAGATATCTTCTCTTCTCTTTTTTACTGCTTCATATATATATATATTTTTTAAACGAAGAGTCGGAAGAAGTATATATGTTCAGGTTAGCGAGTGACTAGGGCTGAGCTGAGGTGGAGGCTGGTGGTAGTGCGGCTCAAAATTGGCCGTCAGACTTTACATGCAGACAGTGTCATTCAAGCGCATCACCTACAGTCGCTGTGGTCGTGTAATAACTAATACTTTACCTGCCATGATAGAACAGATGTAAACAATGTCAGTACGGAGTAGTTTACATTATTAATTTTCACGTGCCGGTAGTGACGGTACAATTCTTTGGCAAGTGCCGGTTTTTGTGTACCAGGTGCCTCATCCATCACCACCAGCACCAATCCACTCCTCAACCACATTCCCACCCTGTTCCCAAGCACTACACCCCCATCCTCTCTCCCCACCCCTTGTCCCATCCCCCCCCTTCCCCCCCATCACCACCACATGTCTGCACCGCCCGTCACCACCACAGCATCTTCGAGTGGACTTTAAATTAGAGGTCAATAGAGCGTAGTGGCCCCCGGCGCCCTGTTCCGGGAGGGAGGGGAAGGGAGTGAGGAGTGGGGGAGGGAGGGAGGAAAGAAAGGAGGGATGGAAGCAGAGCAGGGGAGAAAAGGGAGGAAGAGGGCAGTGGGGAAGAAAAAAAGAAACGGAGAGAGAGGGAGAGATCAAAAAGAGGGAGAGATTGTGAAAAGGGAGTTAAGGGAGAGAGGCAGGAAGGCATGGAAGCAGAGGGGGGAAGGAAAGGGAGGGAAGGAGGTGATGGGGATGAAATAAGAAACGAAGAGAGAGGGAGCGATAGAGGAAAGGGAGTCAAGGGAGAGAGGAAAAGAGGGAAGGGAGCTTGGGTGAAAGGGAGGGAAGGAAGCAGTAGAAAAGAAGAGAAGGAACGAAGAGAGAGAGAGGGAGAGATAAAAAAAAGAGGGAGAGATTGAGGAAAAGAAGTTAAGGGAGATAGGAAAGAAGGGATGGAAGCATAAACACCAAACTTAAAACATAATCTTACTTAACCTGACCTAATCAAACCAAACCTTACATAAGGAGTCTGCAGGAAGCCGGTTGGCCTATCAAACCTTATCTAACCGTACCCTACCTAACCTTGCCTCAGCAAACCTTACCTAACCAAACCTAACCTGACCAAACCTTACCTTACCTGACGAAACCTTAGCTAATCAAACCTTACCTTACCAAACATTACTTACCCAAACCTTACCTAATCAAACCTAACTCAACCAAACCTTACCTAACCAGACCTTACCTAACCAAACCTAACCTTACCTAACCCAATCTGACCTAGCCTTACCTAACCAAACCTTACGCAGTTAACCTTGCCTTACCTAACATGACCTAACCGTACTTAACTAAACCTAACCTAACTTAACCTTATCTGATCAAACCTCACCAAACCTTACCTAACCAAACCAATCCGAACCTAACATAACCAAATCTAACCCAACCCAACCAAACCGAACCGAACCTAACCTAGCCAAATCTAACCCAACCCAACCCAACCAAACCGAACCGAACCTAACCTAACCAAATCTAACCCAACCCAACCCAACCAAACCAAACCTAACCTAACTTAACCAAACCTTCCCTAACCTACCTTACCAAACCTTACCAGACCTTACATAGGCAAACCTGACTTAACCTCATAAAAACAAAACAAAAAATAAAACATAAAGAGCAGCAGGACTCACCATAGAAAACGTGAGCCCTCTATACACCACCATTAATTTTAAACACACACTGAAATATTTAGGCGACGGGCGATGAGGTGGGGGGGGGGGGGGGGCGAAGAACAATACCGCCCAACAGCAATTTATTTAGGCGCGTCATTAGCCGTATTTACTAACTTTCCAGCGCTCATTGCGGGGGCTGAAAGGGAGGAGGGGAGGGAGAGGGAGGGAGAAGAGAGGGAGGAGGAGGAAAAGGGCGGCGAGGGGGAAGGCCCGACTGCGTGTATCTGATGGGGGAGGAGGAAGCGAAGGAAGAGAGGGAGGGAAAGGAGTGATGGAGGGAACAGAGATGGAGAGGAAAGAAGGAGGGAAGGAAGGGTAATAAATATGAGAAAGAAGGAACTAAGAGAGACGCCTGGTCGAGAGAGAGAGAGAGAGAGAGAGAGAGAGAGAGAGAGAGAGAGAGAGAGAGAGAGAGAGAGAGAGAGAGAGAGAGAGAGAGAGAGAGAGAGAGAGAGAGAGAGAGAGAGAGAGAGAGAGAATTGGGGAGGGGTTATTATGTAGTAGGAGGAACAAGAAAAAGGAGAGGAAAAGAAAGGAAGGGAAAAGATAAGACGAACGAGGAAGAGGAGGAGGTGGAGGAGGAGGAAGGATAAGCAGAAGAGGAAGTTAAGAAGCAGAAAGAAAGAGGAGTAAGAAGATCAGGGGGAAGGATAAATAAAAACGTTGGTAAGAAAAAAGATGAATAAAAAATAAGGAAGAAAACAAGGATAAGAAAGAAAAGGAGGAGGAGGAAGGAAGGATTAGCAGTGGAGGAAGAAAGCAAGGCGAAGGCAAAAGAGGAGGAGGAGGCTAAGTAAGGACGAGAAAGAAGGAAGAAGTGGAGAAGCAGAAGCAGGGAAAGGTGAGGCAGGGACGAGAGACAGGAGGAGGAGGAGGAGGAGGAGATGGAAGAGGAGGGAGAAGCACCAGAAGACGGAATAAGGACGGAAGGGAGAGCTAGAGAGGGGGAGCATTAGGAGGAGGAGGGAGAGGCACAGGAGGAGGAGGAGGAGGAGGATCAGGAGGGAGGGAAGCAGCCAGCGCCGTGTAAATAAAGAGATTTAATGGGCTCGCCGCCGCCTGGCAGCCGCGGGTTGAGGGCTAATCGGTGCAAGTTTTCTGCCAGCCCCACGCGCGCCGCAGCCGCCGCCCGACACCTCCACCTGGCGCGGCCCCGGAGTTTTACCTGTTCACTCACCTTTTCCATCGGGCGGCCCCTTCGCGTTTTTTTATTTTTTATCCTTACTTTGAAATGACTCAGGAAGGAAGGAATGAAGGAAGGACAAAGAAATGGAAGATAGGAATGATTGAATGAATGAGTGAAAGAAGGAAGAAAGGAAGGAACAAATGAATGAATGAAAGAAAGAGGAAAGGAAGGAAGGAAGGATGGGTGGATGGATTGATGGAAGGAAGGAAGGAAAAAAGGAAGGGAGAGTAACTTACCTCTACTCTCACCTTTTTCATCGGCGTGTTTTTTTTTTTTTTTTTTTTTTTGTCCTTATATAGAAGTGGCTCAGGAAGGAAGGAAGGAAGAAGGAAAGAGAGTTGGAGGAAGGAGGGATGGAAGTAGGAAGGAAGAAAGGATGGATGGCTGACTGGATAGATGGATGGTAAAAACTGAATGAATGAAGGAAGGAAGGGCTCAATTTATACCTGTTCACCTTCTTCATCGTCTGACCCCTTCGTCCTTTCTTATCTTTATATTGGAATGGATTAGCGAGGAAGGAAGACTGGCTGACTGGATGGATGGATGAATGG